>NC_051226.1:26566023-26783523 GCF_015220715.1 Pygocentrus nattereri | reverse complement strand
GTGTCCGTGTGATGCAGCGTTGACCCCAAAGTGGAGTTATTTGCAGACGGTGTGTCAGAGTCTCTAAGCGCTTCAGTAAAGCGTGTGTTTGCTGTATGATTCCATTATTCTCCCCTCTTCACTGCACTGGACTTACATGCTGAAGGCCATTTAGTGCATCTAGAGCAGGGCACCAAACAATAAGCCAACAAAGTGCAGCAAGGAGGGGGCTTTCTGCTGACTGACCAATAATGGCACAGAGCAAAGGAGTTTAGCACTGAAGATATTAAAAAGAGGGGCAGTTTTGTAGCAAGGCTGAGCTTTCTCTGCCTCCTGGGCCTCTAACATACAGGGCCCATTCTGTTGCCCTTACTCCTTTCCCTCCTCCTTAAGTTCATCATACTCACCACTTCTCAATAATTACATTTAAACAAGGACCTCTTCTGATTTTTGCATACAGTGCCTGATGTATGAGATGTCTGTTTTGAGAAAGATTTGGCCTAAAAATCATTTTTAAATCCTTTAAATTAATGGTAAAGAGGTACATGCAGGGCCAAAGAAATGTCTTTTTACCACTGTTTTATCATCAACGTTATATATAAACCATAGAAGACACATAAGTTCACCGGTGGTTCTGGATAGTAAATATAGTGGCTACATTTCAATAACCACTGTAAAGAAATATTAGTCAGTAAGTTTTTCCTAAACGAAGCATTTCACATCAAGCCTTTGAATGACTGTTTATGACTCAAACACTGCAAAAATGCAGAGATTTTGAAAAATAGGCAGACTTCCCCTGTAATTTCAGAATGGGTGAGAATAATAAAAAAGCGCTGAATACGCAAAAAGAAGTAACACTTTAGTAGCTTCCCACTGGCATCTGATATGAGTGTGGGGCATGCCCCCTCCACTGTTAGAAAATGTTGGGGGTTTGTTGATAAAAAAAAGTACATACAGTTGTTTTCACAAGTTTGAATACCTACAGAAACACAACAAGATTAGATTGTCCTCCCTTTGTCTTCATCATATTTACAAGTATTAAGGATTTTACTAGTATATTTCTAGCAGCATGCAGATACAAACAAAATGCCAACAAGTTAGAATATCAATACTGAATATGTGTATATCTATTCCTGTTAGTGATATTGCTTGTTTTGTGTTTAATGTTGACATGAAAAGCATGAAATATCAATGTGCTTAGTGTAATTGTAGACATGCTTTGTTTACATTTGAATTGCTGAATGTAAGCTTTAGCCCCCTGATGTTAGCCCCCTTGTCTATCGTGGATACTGACAGTACATAAAGAACACTGACCAACTGCATGATTCAAAACAAAGGGAGCATAATTAGTCCTGTTCACTGTGATTCAGTGCAGTGTGTGAAGCCTTGAATAAAAATCACTCTTTTCAAATTTTTTGATAGTAATTTTAAATCAGCACTAATGAATGTAATGAAAGTATTGTGATGTTATATATGGATCATATAGACCACCCCTTCATCATTATAAATGTGGAAAACAGTCAATAAAAAGGAAAGAAAAGATTCAGCTGTCCTGCATGTCGCACTAAATCCCTAGAAGAACTTTTTTATTTATTACTTTGTGCTTGTATATGGAGAGAGTGAGCTAACAAAATAGACATAGACTCTATTAGCATGTTAGAGCTACCATGCTAACATTTTTTTGTTTTTGTTTTTTTTTTTAGCAAAGTGTACTTGGAAATGACTTCTTCAACAAAGTGTGTGGACATCTTAAGCTTTTAGAAAAAGAATATTTTGGGCTTGAATTCCGTCACTATTGTGGCAGTTACGTAAGTTGACATGAGTTATGTAGAAGGAATGTATGTACTGTAATTATTATTATTATTATTATTACTAAAGGAGTTTTAATTACTGGTCACTATGATTATTTCAAATTACATGGCAGTTTTCGATGTAACTGTGGGGTCAAGTCAAATGACCTCTATATTGTGTGTTTATAGGTATGGTTGGAACTGCTGAAGCCTCTTACAAAACAAATTAAACGTGAGTTAATACTGTTTTCTCAAGCCAGTTGGAAAAATTTGTGTCAATATTAATTTGTTGTATGAGTTCAGTTGAAGGGGACATGGTGGAATATACTGGTCTGCTATTGTCATTATAATTCTATTGACCTCTTCTTTCTCTGACACAGACACAAGTGACCTAATGTTCCACTTCATAGTGAAGTTCTATCCTCCAGACCCAGGTCAGCTTCAGAAAGAACTAACCAGGTACCTGCTCTCTCTATTACCTCTCACAGTAAATTAATACAGTGGTACATATTTTTCTAGAACTTTATTAGAAACTTACTCAGATTTCTTTACAGTGGTGGTAATGGGAACCAGGGGTCACAATGTCTACAACAAAAATATAGCAATTGTTTCTTCTCCAAACGACCATTAAACCTAAATGTGTCTTGTGAGTTTTTTTTGTAATGCTGATGGCGGCAAAACAGTGGTAAAAAGGTTTTTGTTTTATTCTGCCTCCCAGTGACCTGCATGTATCTCTCCACCACGAATGAATCAAAAAATCTGTATGTTTTGGCTCAAATCATTTCAAACCTATTGCGAGAGAATGTCAGAAGCATCAGGCAGTGAATTTATAACCATTTCATGTAATAGCTTTTTGGGATGTAGCTCCTGTCTGGCTCCTATCATCACCACTGTGAACAATTTTGACTTGGTAAGTTTCTCTAGAGCACACCGTTTCACACCAAACCACTCTGTATTTACATATGCAGAAATTCTGAAAAATTTATGGAATTCACTTTTAAAAAGTGTAATACAATCCTTAAACAGTGTATATGGTGAATCAGATTTCGTACTCTGTCATGTTTTGAACTTCTGAACAGCAAACCCAGGAGTAGGTCATCTCTGTAACTCCTCCATAACACATGGTGTCTCTGCTTTTACGGACATCAGGCTTCCATTCTGTATCTACTGAGAAATGCAATATAAATGGGTTAGTGGGTTTATTAGGCCTGCTGTGAGGGATTTAAACTGTAAGTAAACACAGTTTAAAAAGTCATCAGTACATGTAGAAATTGACAATAATACACATTTGAATTATAAATAACAGTAATTAACTGAAGTAGGATTAGCCTGTCTGTACAGTGTAGCACTGACCGTGTACTATAAAAAAAATATATATAATAAATATAGATTTACAACTATTTCTTAAGTTATAGCCCAAACTGTCCAGACTACTATTGGTAACGTGAACTGACTTAGCTCAAAGAAGCTATCCACACCATATAGACAAAAGTATTGGGACAACTAAAAAATTTTATAACATCCCATTCTAAATCCACAGGCATTAATATGGAGTTGGTCCCCCTTTGCAGCTATAACAGCTTCAATTCTTCTAGAAAGGCTTTCTATAAGATTTTGGAGTGTGCCTGTGGGAATTTCTTCCCATTCATCCAGAAGAGCATCTGTGCGTTGAGACACTGATGTTGTACGACAGGCCCAGGCTCCATTTCAGTTCATCTCAAAGGTGTTCGATGGGGTTGAGGTCAGGACTCTGTCCGGGCCAGTTAAGTTCTTCCACGCCAAACTCACCCAGCCGTAGCTTTATGGGCCTTGCTTTGTGCACCGGAGCACAGTCATGCTGGAACAGAAAAGGTTCTTCCCCGAAGTGTTCCCACAAAGTTGGAAGCAATTGTCCAAAATGTCTTGGTCTGCTGAAGCATTAAAATTTCCCTTCACTGGAACTAAGGGGCTGAGCCCAACTCTTGAAAAACATCCCATAGCATTATCCCTCCTCCACCAAACTTGCGGGCAGGCAGGTACTGTTCTCCTGGTATTCACCAATCCCAGACTCGTCCATCAGACTCCCAGATGGAGAAGCATGATTCATCACTCCACAGAACACATTCCACTGCTCCAGAGTCCAGTGGCAGCATGCTTTCCATCACTTAATCTGACACCTGGCATTGTGCTTGGTGATATAAAGCTTGCATTGCTGCTGTGGTTCCTAAACACTTCTACTTTTCAATAATCCACTCACAGTTGATTGTGGAATATCTGTGAGGGAAGAAATTTCAACTGACTTGCATCTTATTACAGAACCATGCTCTAATTCAGTGAGCTTTTTAGAATGACCCATTCTTTCACAAATATTTGTAAAGACAGACTGCATGGCTAGGTGCTTGAGTTTATACACCTGTGGCAATAAGACTGAATTTACTGATTAAGAGGTTTGTCCCAATACTGTCCATGTAGTGTATCTATTGACATGAAATTAAATTATCTACATATTGACAACATATTGTCATTTAGGCAATTATTGTACCCATCATTATCATCATCAATGTATCATTAATCAATATATTCTCTGGCCACATGGCAAACACCTTCTTTACTTTCGATGTAAGTTAATGCAAAGAGATTATATCAAAAGCAATTTTTGAAAAGAAAAGCAATTTCTTTTGGTCTAATCAACGTGAAATTTTCAAACAATTCAAAGGACAGCTGCAGAGCTTAAATTATGTAAAAAACAAAAAAAATATGGAGATAATTGTGTTTGTTTCGTTTATACCGTTTTATAAAATTTGTCTGGACACATTCAGAACACTGAGTCTTCTTCTCTTGCAGGTATCTTTTTGCACTCCAGATCAAACAGGATCTGTCTAATGGCAGTCTGACATGTAATGACAACAGTGCAGCCCTGCTGGTCTCCCATCTTCTACAGGGTATGTACAGATGAGTGACAAATTACAGGAAAGCGTCTTAGCACCACAAGCTGCCAGAACAGCTTCAGTGTACCTTGGTATGGATTCTAGAAGTCTCTGGAACTGTAATGGAGGGATGGAGCACAATTCTTCCAGAAGATATTTCCTCAGTTGGTGTTTTGATAATGCTAGTGGAGAGCTCTGTCTAATACAGGGGGCACAACTCTGGAGGGCTGGTGTTCAGTATAGTTTAGAGGTTTCTAACCTGACTATTAACAGATGTGTCTAATCAGTTGTGTTCGAGCAGGTGAATCACCAAACAGTGCTGGACACTGGCCCTCCAGTACTGGAGATGTCCACACTGGTCTAACCTATCAGCCCAAAATCTTCCACAGGTGTTCAACTGTTTTGAAATTTGGTGACTGTGAAGGCCTACTTGTGTGGTTATGGTATATGATGGGATTTGGACACAGGTACTCTACTAGTGTACTGGTTTAGATGTGTAACTGCATTGTGCTGTACTGTACCCCCTCACTGTAGGAATCAAGCCATGAGGCCTGTACCATTCTCTTCATCTGACCACACCACTCTTGTCCACATCACTGTAGAACAGATGGACTGGACTGATTTTAAATCACATGCTCACTACATAATCCACTCAGTCCATACATGGTTTGGATTCACTGTTATATATATATATATATATATATATCCACCTTTTCACTTACAGCAGTTTAGCTCCACTCATTCACACAGAAGTTATCAGGAGTGTTTCAGGCTGGTCTGCTTTATAAATAAGGCACAATATAGGGCAGCCAATCAAGCTCATTAACATATCAACACAGCATTAAACAGCCCATTTAATCCTAAGGGATAAAGAAAGGTTGGAAAATGGCCATGTTAAACTGGATTATGTGTTTTGGCCCATAAATCAACATCAAATGTGGACAGATGCCCAAGCATATAATTAAAAGTGCATAATGTGGCATTACAGGAGACAAACAAGGCACATCCCGATTTTCATGTTTGAGTCATTGTTTTCTGTTTGCAGTTTGTCAGAAGTGTCATGGATGGTGTGACACAAGTAAGAATTCTAAGTGTGAATTGTACTTTGATAGGCGTTTGGTTGAGGGAGCAGCAGAGAGTAAAACAGCAGCATCGGGAAGCAATATCTTATCTCTGCATGAAGAGCTTTGGATGGACCTGTGTAACTAAATATGAATTATTTCTCTCATAGCTGAGATTGGGGATTACGTAGAGGAGCTGGATATGCAGCACTTGGAGAACAAGAAATATATTCCCAACCAGGAGTGCCTCAATAAGAAGATCATGCGCTTTCATAAGAGACACAGGTAGTATCTTGGAATGTATCACCCTGTAATGATGCAGGACTTGAGTGATAATTGAGTTGATTATTAAAATAAACACAGATGGATTCCTTAAACTTAGTGATTATCACTGATACCATTATATGTGTGTAGAAGATTATATGATATTACGCAAAATATGTCATAGTATTTGGTCCTTTAAGTTGATACATTATACTTTATAGTGGTCTCCAGTCTGACTAATTACACTTAAAGTCAACCTGAAATCAAATTGGGTTATTTTACTCCCTGGTTGTTTAGCACAATTCATCATTTAAAATACAAAAAATGTTTTCTTCCATCAAATATACAGACTTTTGCTTCTTTTTTTTTTTTTTTGCCTGTCTTGTCTGGCAGATTTGCAATCAGAATTATGGTCAGACTGCATTACTGTGCCAAACAAATTTACTTTTCCAAAATGAGCACTATAGATTATATGCTCATCTTGTCAGTGTTTGTTTGTTTGTTTGTTTGTTTGTTTGTTTGTTTCTTTCTTTCTTTCTTTCTTTCTTTCTTTATACATTTGTGATATTTTTATGACTGTAAATGTGTTATCATAATGCCAGACTTGACAGGCCAGGGGAATCTGTAAAGAAGGGAGAGGAGAGATAAGGAGAGGGGGGCGGGGTGGGGATGGGGCGAAAGGGAAATAACAAAAGGGCAGAAAGAACATGATGGTTCACCAACTGCTGCTCCTGAAAGAAGAGAAGAAAGTGTACCTGAGACATACAGCACTTAGAAATACTACACAAATGACTGTGATGTATGTGTATGTGAGTGTGTGCGTGTGTGTGTTTGTGAGTGCAGTACAGTATAAATTTGTCACAAGATGCACTTAATGGCGAGGGCAGAAAGCTGCGACAATATCCCCCCAGAGGCCAGAGGAAGGCAGAGAAAGACCAGGGAATCCCACCCGCCGTGGCCCCCCCAGGAGCAGTGGAGACCCAGGGCCGCACCTCCCAGTGATGCCCAGGGGTGCATGCCCACCCCAGCGGAAGGGAGAGGGGGACTCCGGACAGCACAGGTCCAGGGGAACCGGAGGTCCAGGGGAACCGGAGGAACTGGAGGAACCAGAGCCGCCCCCAGGATGCCCCCCCCTATCACGGGCCAGCAGCAAAGACCCAGCGCCTCATACGCCCGAGAGCCACTCAACACCCAGCAGGGCCCCATCCCTGCAGGTGCCCTGAGCCGCCCCGGGGAGCAGGCCAACCGCCACGCCGGAGCACCAGGCCAGGCCCTGAAACCCCAAGGCGCCCCCCATCCGGGGGGGAAGTAGCAACCACAGGGGAGCAGCCGGAAGAGGACAGGGGACAACAATCCCCCGACCCAGAACCAGCTGTCCTCACACACACTCAACCTCATATATGCATCCTCGCCCATATATACACCCACACACCTTCACCCCCATATATTTATCCACCCCTATATATACACCTACGCACACACACCCCCACACATATATACACTCCTACATACATACATACACACACATATATACATACACATGTCACCCCAATATGTACACACACACATCCATATATACACCCCCCCACCCCCCTAAATGTACACGTTCACCCACCCATACAGAAAGAGATAAGGACATAGACACACAATCATCCACATCCATACACCCTCTGAGATGGGGGCAAATGGAAAGCCCACCCAGGACCGGCTTGTATATGGATGCATACATGGGACGAACGTGCACATTTGCGGGAGGGCGCACACACGGGAGGAACACGCACGGCTGCACACGAGCCCGAGGGCGCACACAAGGGAAGAATGCGCGCGGGCGCACAGACGCCCACACCCACCCAAACATACAATGCCGCACGACCGGCACCGCCGTACAGGCCACCCTCTGCGGCAGGGGCGGCGGGGGCCCGGGCAGCAACCCCAGGATGCCAGGACGCCCCCGGCCCAGCCCCCGCAGGGAGCAGGAAACGGGTGAGGGATGACCTTCCCACCCTTCCACCCCCAGTGAAGTGTTGAGTGCAAGAGTTGGTGTATATGAATGTGGGGTAGTGTGTGATACTATGGTGTAGTTAAAATTGGGGGGACAGGTGTGGGGGCAAACATGGGCAGAGCCCCGGGCCACTGGTCTGCGGTGTCCATCTACACCGGCCCCTCAAAAGCCCTAAATGTCTAAAGTGCAGTAAAAACTGAGGGACAGACAGTCGTCAGGAGACGAGTGAGGCCATGACAGCGGGTCAACCTCATCGATCCCTGGCGACATGCCTGCCCCCAGGATCCTAAATGTATGAGTACTGTGTGTGTTTGTGTGTTTGCTTGGGTGGGGAAGTAATGTATGTGTGTGTGTGTGTGTGTGTGTGTGTGTGTCTGGGGGTGGATGGGGGGGGTACGTAGATCCAGAGGCAATGGCCCTCTGGAAGAGGAGAGCCACGAGGCTCATGAGGCACCGCGTTTCACTGCCCCCCCGCTCGAGGCAGGATGAGGTCGACCCGGGGAGGCCACGGAGACACCCCACGTCGCCACCGCGCCCAAGCCCAGACCACCACCACCCCGCCCAAGCCCAGACCCCCACCACCCCCACCGCAGAGAGCAGCCCGCCCAGCAACACCAACCACACAACACCACATGCCCGTGCGAACGCGGACGTCCACACACCCACACACACCCCCCTCCGCACACACCCCCGGACCCACACACAGTCAGAATCAGACTTTTGCTTCTGATTCTGACCTCCTACCTCCAAAATCTCCACCTAGCATCGCATGAAAATTCACTAGTTTGTGTTCCATTTGGAAATGTATCACATTACGGAAGATAAATGTGTCATGTTTTCCATTTTACACTGACTTTAAGGGGAAGCGTTCATAAGAGTAGCTCTGCCTACAAAAGCTCTGCTTGACAACTAAAGTAAATACATGTTGACAAACACTTATAAAAAGGCTGATATCAACTGGTGCCAGCTGTCATAAAGACTGGTTGCCGACCTGGACATGTTCACCACCAATATGAATCCTTTGGCAAGACCCCTAAAGCTACATTTGCTTATCTGTGATATGATAGATGGATAATGTTACCAAAAACAATCTTCATTGTTAGTGAGATTTGCAACTTATATTTATTAGATTTTAGCAATGACATCTAGCCTAAAGGGGCACTCCAGCCAAAATGAAAATAGCACTTGCATTCACTTGCAAAAATGTAACATTTGCTCAGAAATGTCTTGTTTTTTTTGTTGCAATTATTACGGGGGATGCAAAACATTGGTGAGGGATGAACACAAAATCATTGTGAGGGAATGTAGCATAACTGCAAGGGAATGCAACATAGTTTTAACCACAGTACCTTAGAGGCTCTGCATTGTGGTGCTTGTTTTTCCTTACAAGCCCCACAGTTCCTAATTTATTTTCATTTTCCTTCTTGAGATCTCCTCTTATTTATATTATTATCAGCACATTGTTTGAGATGACATTCATTATGTTGTGATAATGTCATAAATATCTTGAAAAAACAACATTCATGGTATATTCATAATGATATAATTAATTTGAGATCTTCAGAAAGCAAATGAAAATATTATCATGGAAAAAGAGATAAAAAACAAATACCAATTAACTTATTAAATGTTGTTTTAGGCCAGGGTGTCCCTTTGCCTTGACTGACAATCCTTAGGCCATCTCAACAACCTTAGCTCTTATAAAAACACCTTACCCGTTCTCTGTCTATACTAGAGGTCAGACCCCAGCAGAGGCTGATTTTCAGTTGCTGGAAGTGGCCCGTAAATTAGACATGTACGGTATCCGCCCTCAAGCAGCCAGTGATGGAGAGGGAATGAGGATCAACCTGGCTGTGACTCATTCTGGTGTGCTGGTGTTTCAGGTATATACATTTTAATGGCTTTTCATATCATACTAAATATGAATATCCTTTTAAGTGCTTTTGGCTGCAAGGTGGCGCCGTTCTCAGAGCCATAAATTTAGCAATAATAGCCTTTGAGATTTGTGTTTGAAATCCAATCTGGGAAAGTCTAGAGTGCTTTGGCTGAATTCCAACTTCCTGTTGGGCGTCTCAGTTAACATCTGATGACTGATTTTCTTCTGTTCTCAGGGGAACACCAAAATTAATACCTTCAGCTGGGCCAATATCCGCAAACTCAGCTTCAAGAGGAAGAACTTTTTGATAAAACTTTATGCGAAGATTGTGGTAATGGTTTTACCTTTCTTCAAAAATATAACCTTGGCTTATTTTACTTTTAAGACGCTATACAGGCTGTAGTTGGCTCAGTAACCATTTAAATATTGTTATTCTTAAAGTCTGGACAGATATTTTGGCTTAGAGTTTGTGTGTGGTTTGCCCAGCCTTCCCATAAGGACACACTGGAGTTTTCCATGGCCAGTCGAGACGTGTGTAAAGCCTTCTGGAAGATGTGCGTGGAGTACCATGCTTTCTTCCGCCTGTCAGAGGAGCCTAAGGCTCGCCACAAGTCTCTCCTCTACAGCAAGGGCTCCTGCTTCAGATACAGGTTAGCCTGGAGAACAGTACAGTTCTACTAAGTGCTTGGTTGGTTCTTGGTCAATATTTTCCTCTCCATGAGCATCTTTTGGATATTCCATTCATCTATGCATCTGCCCATCAAGGCAACCAATCATCCAGTGAACTTAAAAATGCAAATAAAAATCTAGGTTAATCTTTTCTGTCAGTCCTGAACTGGACAGGAAGTTGTTCCCAACTGATCAGTCTAACAGTTAATCCCAATTCCATTTCCAGTGGCAGAACTCAGAAGCAGCTGTTGGATTGTGTGAGAAAAGGAGAGAGAAGGAACCTGCCTTTTGAGAGGTGAGCTATGACTGTATGGAAGCGCTCCCAAATGCCTTCTACCTACAACAGGCCACTGTATATCTGTAATGGTCATTCTGCCATTTTTATTCAGAAAATACTACAAGGCTTATTGTGACACAAGACAATGCAGATCCTCTCCTGACCTCCTCACTGACACCTCTAAGCAGGTACTATAAAATGTTTTTATTAGAAGAATTCCTTAATAAGATCTAAGTGTTTACATTTATTTTAGGGAGCTAGACTTTGCACTGTGTAAACTTTACTTTGAATACACTTTTAACATGCTCACAGTCATTAGATTCATCTGCTCAAGGAGGGACTGAAACGCAACTTATGTTAGAAAATGTTCTTCTGCTCGTTTATTGTGATTACACATTTCCACCAGAGAGGTCTCCAAATCCCCAAATCTTACATCAGCTTTAATGATGTTAGTTTATCAAACGGTTATTAGCAAAAAAGGAAATTGTGTTAAATACCTACAATAATAAGCTAAATATTAAATAGTTCAATTTCTAGGTAGAACAGTCACCAATCTTGTCCAAAAAGGGCCAGTATGGCTGCAGGTTTTCACTTCAGGCACTGAACAGCGCCCCAATATAACAACCTGTAGGAATACCGGCCCTCCGTGGATAAGATTGATGATCCCTGGCTTAGACCTATGATGTGGTATTCTCCAGTGATATGATGCTGGTCTGCAAGCACTTCATAAGAGAACTGGAGATGAGTACATTGGATGAAGACAAATGCAAATATTTCAAAGAAATATTCAAGCCCAGAGTTAAAATATTCCTTACAAACTAAATGAAGATGTGGTGTTACCAATCTTGGTCTTGTACCTCTACCTGCACAGGAGTGCATGACATCCACAGCTCAGGAAGAGCTTGCTAATGATGTGGATTAGGTGTGTTAGAGGAAGAACTCCAGGATTGAGTACCACTGGTTTAGACTCTTGTGTTCTTCATTGCAGACCTATTTACAGTCTCGTGGCTTCCCCCATACTGGCTGCACTCAGGCTGGCAAACGAAGCCAATCAGCTACAGAGGTTCTCTTCTCTTCTGAAGTGGAGCATTCACAGGCTGGAGTTACAAAGCCCTCCACCTTCGTCCAGTCCCGCTCTTCTTCCATCTCCACTGCTGAACCAGGACCATCTAGCACCCTGCAGGCTCCCCAGAGTCTTCCAGGATTTCTTGGGGAAGACTGGAGAACCCGGAGCAGGTTTCATGGTGAGACAACCCTGCCCCAACGGGGTCGTCTTCTGGCCAATGCTCAGCAGTTGGTGCTGCTCTACCCCAATCCTCACCACCTGCACACTTGCTTGGGCCTGCATCCTGTTTTTCCTGTGTATCCACTCAGTTCTTCTTTGTCTCTGGACCACCCTGGATCTCCACACTTGCTGTCTCGCTGTGGTCACGTGGCTCACTGCATCCAGCCACCAATGCAGGCTTGCTTCCTTGATGATGTCATCAGATCCTCTAGCTTCTCTGGACCCTCGACCTTGTCCCCAGCCGTGATGAGGCGGCAAAGGCAACGGTATGGTGGGTTAGGTCTGGGATTTGCTCTGCCCCATGGACTGGGAATGGTACCGGGGCTGTATATAACAACTGCAGTGGCCGACTGTGGAGGCAGAGGTGGCCTGGACTTGGGCCAGGAAGAGCTGGGCCACTTCAGTGATGATTCCAGCTACCAAACAGGCTTGCCACGTCGCTCGCTAAGTCAGTCAGACATGAAGCTACTGAGGCAGTCGGCCAGTGGTCCCACTGCTGCTGAGTTCAGACCACTAGGGCACTACCCACATCTCTCTCGGAGGCAGGGTCCAGCACGGCCCACCCATTTGCCTCTGCAGACGTCCATCCTGCCTGAGAGGTCGGCTGGAGGGAGTAAGGCAGAAGTGAGTCAAAGTGACTCAGACTCTGATGCTGTGTGTTCATACCTCTGCCCTGGCCTGGACAGGATAGTGCGTTCAGTGCCACTGGCCAACATGCGCATCTCATCTGGCAGCCTGCAGCTAGAAGAGGAGGATGAGAACACGCTCAACACAAATGTTGGAAAAGAAGTCTCCTCAGCAATAGCACCCAAACACAAGTCCTGAGATAGATTCTGAAACATGGAGGTAGAATTTGGGAATCTCAGCAAGACTCGTTCAAATGGCGCATTCAGGTAGTTGGCTGGATCTTTTTTTTGAAAACTGTCACATCACCAAATTGTGACAGTTTATGCTTGGCAGGTAAAGCGGTAATCAAGTGAATAATTAACAAATTCACTAACTTGGCTTTGTGCAAGCCTGGTGATACGTAACAACTTGCAAACTCAGATAACATGGAATTTCCAACTTCAGTCGGTCGAGTGCAACTTCACTGGGGTAACCTTAGAAATTTAAAAGTTTACAAAGACCATCCAAATGTACCATATATTTTGTGGAATTCAGGATTTGGAACTGCAAGTTACACAGCAAGTCCCTCAGTGTTGAAAACATGGAAAACCACCTTCTCCTATTTTGGTTCCTACTCAGGTCATGCTTTGAATCAAGGTTAATCATTCATAACTACTAGCTAGGAAAATTTTTCAGTTATTCTTTTAATAGACTATTCAACTATTCACTTTTTTGCATGCACTAAGGTTGTATTTACTGTTGGCTTTTTTTTTTAAACCTACAATATACATTTTACATGTACCTACGGGAAGTGTCAATTTATTTGTTTTTAGGGCAGTGCCTTTTTGTCAGGGCAGGGCACTTTCAAAAGTAGAAAAATGTTAGCATTTATCAAGCCGTATCAATCAAACAGGTAAGCAGGATAGTAAAAACAACCCAGATGAAACCACATGCAAAAATAAAGGCTCTGTAAGAAATAGCTGGCTACATACTGCTCGCAGTTAATAATAATAATAATAATAATAATAAATTTAAATCATAGCCAGTTAGTGGTACAATCAATAGAAGGTAAAAAAATGGTAGCAGTGTTGCTATGGTTACAGTGCACACATGTGAACCAACCACAGCAGTTTTTCCAAACAAAAACACTTGGATTGTGTGACCACAGCCTAGCAGAAAGTTAACTTTAAGGGTGATAAAGGCTGTACTGAAAACTTAAGAGTTATGGACAAATATAAACATATGGTATGATTTTACATTTCATTGTAAAGAGCTCATATTAATATAAGATTAAAAGTAATATTTAAGGGCATGTCAGCAGTAAGTCAATCAGCCCATACTGTTAGCAGTATCACTGGGAAACAACTTCATTTCACATAATGTAGAAATGGAAAGAAAGACATTTTGGTATAAAACTTTTTAAAATGACCATAATTATTGAGAAAATCGCTATTCCCCTAACCAAGAACTCTTCATTGAGACAGTGAACAAAAAAAACCCACAAAAAAAAAAAACCCACCACATGCAGTGTCATAATTTACAGCTTTATTTGACAAACCAAACCAAAAAGCAATTTGTAACAGTTGAAGCAAAAGAAAAAAGGCTTCTAGATATATATGATACAGCTTTGATAGATATCTGTGTTGCAATTTCAATAACATTTACAAAAGCTTAGAGAGAAAATGTACAAAACCTAGGTTTATATCTACATATCCATAAAGAAATATAAAAAAATTCTACCAAACCACTTTATTGCTTTCAAACCTCAGCCTGGCAATGTGTGACATCCTTTAAAGCTTTTCAAAGATATAACAACCACACATACATACAGAAATGAACTTTAGGCACAATTGGGATGTTGGCATAAAATTCTCCCAGCCAACAGGAGCACTGATGACCTCACCACCATACCAGTGATGGCACCCTTTTGATTAATTAAAAGATTGGCGGAAAAATATTGCTCTTTATAGGAAACCTTCTATATTACACAATATGAAAACAAAAATGATCCCAAATAAAATATTTCCATTTTTAAAAGCATGAAGTCCACCTGAAGTTCCTATGCCGCTGCTTAAATGGAGCTCCAATCTCTCTAGCTCCAGTTTTTTGGTAAATGAACTGTTACTGTGGGTTTTCCATTTGGATGTTACTACACTGGCTAGAGAAGTGCACTCCCTCTTCGAGATCTACTCAAAGGAAGTGGAATGTGTGCAGAGAGTTTTGCATTTTTAAAGTATAAAATTGCCCCACCCAGTACAAAGTGAGTGCAGTGCATTTCCTTCAAAAGTACAGTATATCTCCCATAGCTCTTATATTTAAAAAAAATATTAGCTCAGAAACTGCATGTCATTACAAACATGGACAGCACAAACAAATACAGGGCAAAACATTTATCAATAAGGGTCACTTACTCCTACGTTGGTAACAATCCCACAACTTGGGAATGGAAAAAGTGAGGAAATAAAAATATATATTGCCAATTACAGAGTACAAAATTAAGTCAACTTAAGCTTTGATCGTGTGTGTCAGAAACGAGAGCATCTTTTGCACAGCAAAGTTTCTCTTCCATGTCTTCACAACTTGTACCAAAGGCACAATCTTTATTAAAAAAAAAGAAAAAAAAAAAGAATTAAAATAGACTAGTTGTGGGTTGCTTTTTTTGCCTTCGTTCATTTGATTGCTTTATCTAACTGAGGTATTTCTATGTTTCTTTGACATGATATGAAAGTTATCCCATACAGCAGTTTTGTAATGCTACAAGTAACAGTGTGCAGAGTGTATAACAGAAATCCTCCCCTACTAAACAAAGAAACCAAAAAGACCAAGTTGGTATAATCAACCTCCCACACATAAATATCAGAGAAGAGCTTAAAATAAAAGGTACTGCATTGGGTCAAAAATATATATATATATATATATGTGAACTTACTTATGTCTAATGCTCAGCAGAAAACCAATAAGGATGTTTGTGCCTCTAATTCTCAATCAAAATACAGTCTAAAATAAGAGTACACACATCATTGGGCACCAGCTGAAGGCTAAAATAAAAGCACATGGCAAAATTATATAAATACAATTACACAAATATATATTTATATCTTTGAGAAAAGGAAATTCCTTTTGGTTTTGATAGTGTATGTAACCCGAGTCCCTCCAGTCCCTGTATGTGAAGAGAGAGCCTTGAGTTGTGTGTGTGTGTGTGCATCTGTGTCAATGTTCAGTGAACAGGAAGAGTGGAGATTGTGGAAGCCTGCTGAACTGCTCAGTCATCCAGCTTCTTAGACATCTGTGTGGCTAACTCACAGAGAACCTACAGAGAGATTTTTAAAACGGAAACAAAACAGATATTAAAAAGTGATCAATGAATGCACTGGTAAAAGCTGTAGGTGCTAATAAATAAGGAAAAACTACTAAGTATTTGACAATTTGCTACATTTTGTAGATAACAGATGTTACATGGAAGAGTTTCAGTACATTTGAACTAGTCTTTAATAAAGTCAATTTCCAGTCTGTTCATGATAGATCCTAAGATTTTATATTATACTAATAATACACTAATATTTAATGATGCACCAAACTTTCAGCCGATATTATATACACTGCTCAAAAAAATAAAGGGAACACTCAAATAAAAAAAAAAACACATCCTAGATCTTAATGAATGAAATATTCTCATTGAATACTTTGTTCTGTACAAAGTTGAATGTGCTGACAACCAAATCACACAAAAATCATCAATGGAAATCAAATTTATTAACCAATGGAGGCCTGGATTTGGAGTCACACACAAAATTAAAGTTGAAAAACAAACTACAGGCTGATCCAACTTTGATGTAATGTCCTTAAAACAAGTCAAAATGAGGCTCAGTATTGTGTGTGGCCTCCACGTGCCTGTAAGACCTCCCTACAATGCCTGGGCATGCTCCTGATGAGATGGCTGATGGTCTCCTGAGGGATCTCCTCCCAGACCTGGACTAAAGCATCCGCCAACTCCTGGACAGTCTGTGGTGCAACGTGGCATTGGTGGATGGAGTGAAACATGATGTCCCAGATGTGCTCAATCGGATTCAGGTCTGGGGAACGAGCGGGCCAGTCCATAGCTTCAATGCATTCATCTTGCAGGAACTGCTGACACACTCCAACCACATGAGGTCTAGCTTTGTCCTGCATTAGGAGGAACCCAGGGCCAACAGCACCAGCATATGGCCTCACAAGGGGTCTGAGGATCTCATCTCGGTACCTAATGGCAGTCAGGCTACCTCTGGCGAGCACATGGTGGGCTGTGCGGCCCTCCAAAGAAATGCCACCCCACACCATTACTGACCCACAGCCAAACCGGTCATGCTGAAGTTGTTGCAGGCAGCAGATCACTCTCCACGGCGTCTCCAGACTCGGTCACGTCTGTCACATCTGTCTCATTGTGAACCTGCTTTCATCTGTGAAGAGCACAGGGCACCAGTGGCGAATTTGCCAATCCTGGTGTTCTCTGGCAAATGCCAAGTGTCTTGCACAGTGTTGGGCTGTGAGCACAACCCCCATCTGTGGACGTTGGGCCCTCATACCATCCTCATGGAGTCGGTTTCTAACCGTTTGTGCAGACACGTGCACATTTGTGGCCTGCTGGAGGTCATTTTGCAGGGCTCTGGCAGTGCTCCTCCTGTTCCTCCTTGCACAAAGGCGGATGTAGCGGTCCTGCTGCTGGGTTGTTGCCCTCCTACGGCCTCCTCCATGTCTCCTGGTGTACTGGCCTGTCTCCTGGTAGCACCTCCAGCCTCTGGACACTACGCTGACAGACACAGCAAACCTTCTTGCCACAGCTCACATTGATGTGCCATCCTGGATGAGCTGCACTACCTGAGCCACTTCTGTGGGTTGTAGAGTCCGTCTCATGCTACCACGAGTGTGAAAGCACCACCAACATTCAAAAGTGACGAAAACATCAGCCAGAAAGCAGAAAGGTACTGAGAAGTGGTCTGTGGTCCCCACCTGCAGAACCACAACTTTATTGAGTGTGTCTTGCTAATCGCCAATAATTTCCACCTGTTGTCTTTTCCATTTATACAACAGCTGTGAAATTGATTGTCAGTGTTGCTTCCCAAGTGGACAGTTTGATTTCACAGAGGGTTGATTTACTTGGAGTTATATTGTGTCGTTTAAGTGTTGCCTTTATTTTTTTGAGCAGTGTATATTATATATTCAGAATTTTGCCAAAAATTATTTTTTACAAATTTGCCCAGGAAGCTTTAGAATAAAGGCTTATCCCAAACATGAAGAGTACTTACAACACCCAACATTAAACTACACACTATATGTCTGACACTACTCCAAAACATGCCATCCCACTCAATACATAGAATCCAGAAAAACAGAAGCACAAAGGAAAACCCCTACTAGCACACTGGCTTCATCCTTTCAGTCTAAAAGAAGTGGTATGTATAATCAGGGAGCTCAGTGAAAGGCAGAACTTTTCCACTATGAGCAAGTCCTGCTAGACAATGCACTGGGGTGTCCAATTTCCACATTGTGAGCTCTCTTCATTTTCATGGACATAGATGTCCATCCCCTCATATGAAATCAAAGTATGCATGCAAGTAACTCAGAAGTTTGTGCGGGGAATGCAACTGACCTCTGCACTCGCTCTAGGATGTGATTGATCAGCTTGTCTGTGACTCCAGGACAGAGGTCCTCAGCAGCATGCAGACTCTTTTCCAGCTCTTCGATCACACTCCTCTTCACATCCCCATCCCTGTGCTGCAGCTTCAGCTAACAGAAAGACCAGAATGGAACTACTGTCAGGATATGCCTTAATTACAACCTGCATATAGGGACAAAACTATTTATGGTTAGTATTTTTTTTCCACTTATACAGTTTGTTATGTTGCAAACAACTCTATTTAATAAATATACAGACAGTCCATATCTTAGATCAACCCAAACTCTAATGTGGACTGTTTGGGGGTCCTGTGGAATGCTTGGTTATACCAAGTTACTAATTCATCAGCAACACTAACCTTGCATTAACATTCACTAGTTACCATGTAGGTAACTTCTAATTCCTGATTGCAATCTATCTCTTGATATACAATTTATCAATCACCCTCTGCCCCAGAGGAAAAGAAATAACATGACTACCAGTGACCAGCTATAATTTGGGAAGTGAAGCAATCTCAGCACAGCAGTGACACCGACATGTAGTATCTGTATAGCAAGATGAAAAAAACTAGGCATGGAAAAGATGAGCTACACTTGCAAGGGGAAGCTGTAAGGTAAGGGTTTCCAAGTGGCCAGAAAGTGTATTTGCCCTAAGAATAAGGCTTAACTTATTCATTTTCATGAGCCCTGAACTGCAACAGTGACCTAATCAAGGACCACTGTGGAGATCTTACTATATTGCATTTTCAACATAGTAAAATATTAGGAAAATTTTGTGGATTCTCAGAACTACATGATCAGGTGTATACCCAAAGACATGCAAAAGCAGACTGTGCAATGAACACACTGATTTTCACAGACACACAAACTAGGAGCCACCTCTGAGGGACTGAAAGTGCACCACCAAGTTGAAGTAATGCTAAGCCCCAGTAGTCAAGTAAAGAGCACCTAAACCTAAAGCATGTGCACAATCACTTCATCTGCTTAATTCTGTTTTTGGAACATGGGATAACAAGTACAGATGTAAGCTTACGATGGGTTCACAAGCATCAATCTTTTAATAAATGCCTGTAAGTTTCTCCTCAACACTGTTGCTGTGAATTAAGAGCTGGGCAGTGTGACAATATTTAACATTGGCATCATACATTACATCACTGATACTATTTTTTTCAAGTTGGCACTATTTTGTCTGCTCCAAATTAGCAATGCCAGAAAAAAATATATCAAAGCATACAGTGATATACTATATTGCCAAATGTATTCACTCACCCATCCAAATCATAGAATTTAGTGCTCCAATCACTTCCACGACCACAGGTATAAATAAAAACCAAGCACCTAGGCATGCACACTGCTTCTACAAACATTTGTGAAAGAATGCGTCGCTCTCAGGAGCTCAGTGAATTCCATCATGGTACCGTGATAAGATACCACCTGTGCAACAAGTACAGTTGTGAAATTTCCTCACTACTAAATATTCCACAGCCAACTGTCAGTGGTATTATTACAAAGTGGAAGCGATTAGGAGCGACAGCAACTCAGCCACGAAGTGGTAGGCCACGCAAAATGACTGAACGGGGTCAGCTGATGCTGAGATGCATAGCGTGCAGAGGTTGACAACTTTCAGTGTTAAATGCAGTGGTGTAAAGCGCCACCACTGGACTCTACGGCAGTGGAGACATGCTCTCTGGAGTGACAAATCACGCTTCGCTGTCTGGCAATCCGATGAACAAGTCTGATTTTGGCGGTTGCCAGGAGAACAGTACTTATTTGACTGCATTGTGCCAAGTGTAAAGTTTGGGGGGGATTATGTTGTGGGATTGTTTTTCAGAAGTTGGGCTCGGCCCCTTAATTCCAGTGAAAGGAACTTTTAATGCTTCAGTAGACCAAGAGATTTTGGACAATTTCATGCTCCCAACTTTGTGGGAACAGTTCGGGGATGGCCCCTTCCATGATTGCACACCAGTGCACAAAGCAAGGTCCATAAGGACATGGATGAGCGAGTTTGGTGTGGAAGAACTTGAATGGCCTGCACAGAGTCCTGACCTCAACCCAACAGAACACCTTTGGGATGAATTAGAGCGGAGACTGTGAGCCATGCCTTCTCGTCCACGTTCATGTGTGTGAAAACAGACAAGCAAATACTTTTGCCAATATAGTGCATGTCATGATAATATGAGATTTATTAAGATATCACCTTTTTGCCATATCGGCCAGCTCTACTCTCAATGTTGGTGAAACTTCCACTCAATTTATAACATGTTATAACAGATGCAAAAAAAATTGTCCAGTGGAGATCAGAGAGGGACATCGACAGATAGCACCGCTTTCTGATTAGGGAAGCAGCCTCTCTTTCCCTCACCTGAGGTGTGCTTTCAAAGAGTGGAGTGGAGAGAGAGACAACACCAGCAGAATTGAAATGGTTAGTGTGAACAAACTACATACAAAGTCCCTAACTGATGTGAAGCTGTTGAAAAGCAGCATTTGTGGTTTTGTTTTATTTGATCTGACTAAAAAGAATATTTGTTTGCTGCCACGTTCATATCCCTGTCTGCTGGGATAGCACATAACATGCTACATACCGTGATTTAAGCTCTAACAGTCACAGAATGTCAGTCCTAACAGGATTTTATGACTAACTGCACTGGAAATTCTACAAACTGTTACCATATACTCTCAACTGATTAAAGCTCAGTGATCACAGTGTTTAAACAAACTATTGCAACATTTCAACAGAAACTCTCAAACCAACCATAAAGCAGTTATCAATTAGCATTGCATGACATGCAGAAATGGGACTGCTTCCTTTCAGCCGTTCTCAACCACTGTGGTATGTAAATTAGACTTTGATTTAATAGGGAATGGTGACGAACTCTGGTCTTTCCCTTACCTCAGTAAATACCGGACCGATGACTGTGGATAGGCTGGCTGATCTTTTCTGTACCTCTTGGTCCTAAAGGCAAGAAGAAGGGAGAGAACACAAATGGTCTCAGTTTAGTGCAGTTTCTACACATCTACCTGTGAATTTGTGAATTACTAGTAGTTTATCATCCACACAAGACTCACCATTCCATTGGACTGGTTGTCAGGCTTCTTCTTGCGGACAGTGGTGAAGGACCATTCAGGAGATGAGTCACTGTCCTTACTGCTGGCCTCCCTGTAAAGTAAAGCACATCATACCCCAGACATTATTAAAGCAAATTCTGAAAGAAAGACAATGTGAAACTATTTCCCCCTCAATTGCTTATGCATTCCATGCAACTTCTGCTGCACAATATGAACATAAAAATGTGATATGCGATACAGTTGTACAGGACACTGACAACATGAAGCACGATGCAATCAATTATGATTTAAAATGTACATTTCAAAGTGCCTCTGACTGGATATGCAGCAGCCAAAGACCCTGAAAATGAAGGGAAACAAAATATATAAAACAAAATAATTTCAACAGTAATAGAAATATTCTGCATGTTCAATATGCATGTGATGTCATTTGAGCACTAATGCAGATGTTCTATTGTGAAGACTCACTGCACTGACAATGAAAATATGATACATCGTGTAATCTTACATGTAAATCATATTAAATTCAAAGCACCCACAATGTCACTTTAAATTCACAAAGTCTAAATTCAACCACTCTACCACTTGCCTTATCCAAGCTAGGACAATGGAGGACCTACTGATTATAGTCAAATGCTGAAAAAACTACAAATAGCAGCAAATATCAGTAACTAAACATCTATACCATTTTCATGTTGATGTTTCAATAACTCTGACATACTGTTGTCATTCAATAATTCTGTCTGTTTTTAACCATTTATCATGGAAATCCAGCAATGAATGTTAAATTTAAAAGTGTAACAAGTCCAACATCTGCAAAAATTAAACAAATGTACAAGTATGGACAAAAACACACATCTTGTGTCAGGAAAACTTGGAAGCCTGGGCAGTTTAAGAGTAACTGGGTCTGATTCATCTTTCACCTCCCTACCTCCAGTCTTGTTTACATTTGGAGAATGCCAAAGGATGCCTTTAACCCACAACATCAGTTAAACTGTTAAACACAGTCTTGGATCCATTTTAGTATGTAAAGCCATCTTGAGTGGGTCCAGTTACTGCTTTCCATGGCTGTACAGCAGCCAAATATAATTCTGATATCATCGTATATCCATAATGATGTACACAACGCAAAATGAATTCAAAAGTGGGTTCATGGACATCATACAGGTTGAAGTGTGTCGTCTATGGCCTTCCACGACATGAATACACCTTTACAGAAAGTTCTGAAGTGCATAACATGAGCTGAAGACATTACGTCATGATCAACGGCCCCACTACACGGCGTAAAGGAGTTGTACAGCAGCATTCCAAGAAGGACAGAAGCTGCTCTGAAGGCTACCAATGGTCCTGCTATTAGTACTAAGCCTGGGCAACTTACTAGTATCATACATATCACAATACACTATATGATTTATGATATGCATTGCAAAACAGCAGGGTGGTGTGTGTGTGTGTGGGGGGTGCCTTTTAAAAGAACTATGTCTATTTTTATACACTTAGGTACACTATAAGAACTTTTCCACTTCAACCACAAGGACAGCAGAACAGGCTGTGGTAAATATGTGGACACATTAAGCGAGACTGTAGCTACAGCATTAACAATGAACACTACAACATGAAGCAGCACTTCAAACACAGAAGCAAAAATGTTTATGGTAAAGCACCGACAGGGTGACCACTCTTTTTAGCCAACCCTTTCCAGGATTTTCCCAAAACAAAGTGAACTGCGTGAACTGTGGCTGTGAAAGTGAAACTAACTTCAGTTTACAG
The DNA here is from genome assembly GCF_015220715.1 of Pygocentrus nattereri. NCBI lineage: Eukaryota > Metazoa > Chordata > Actinopteri > Characiformes > Serrasalmidae > Pygocentrus > Pygocentrus nattereri. Next base: position 26,760,320 of record NC_051226.1, on the reverse strand, counting down.
CTACCAGGCCACAAGCATACATGCCATTAAAGCAATGTGTCAGGAATGAGACAAATGTCTAATCGTATCTCTTCTGCAGCTTCATGATGTCACACCAGCATTAGACATGCTGTATAGATTTAAAGTTATCTGTGAGCATAATACAAGTGTGAATGATTAGGCTTTAGACTAGGAATGAAAAGGCTTCCAGTATACTCACGAGTCAGAGTCTGAACTGGATTCTCCGTCACTGTGGCCCTCAGCTTTCCAGCGCTTCAACCTGTCTATTAGCTCAGTGAGGTAGGATGTCTTCTTGGCATTCTTTACAATGAACTTATGCTTCAAAAGCTCCTTTGCAGTTGGCCTCTGGAATGCAGAGAGACAAAGATGAGGGTAAATTAGAGGACCGCCCCCCCAGGACTCCATGGCATCCATCCAAATAAGTAGTGGTATTTATGGCATAAATATTGGGTCTGGCCAACATGACTCCTTATGAAGTTCTAAAGCTGTACATAAGCCATCTAATGCACATCTGATATTGACAGTGATTCTAGAATCTACTCTATTCAAGATCAAAGTTATATTACTGCCACTTTTTCATTTTAAGCCTATACATACATTATAAGCCTGTCCATACAGTCCAAACTCTGTTTGCCATTCTGTACACTTGCTCACTTAGACTAAACTGCTTAGACTTAGGTTAAGTAATCTGCTTTGCTGCAGGTTTTTCAGCAGATAGTTCTGAATATATAATGGGCACTTTACTACTGTGCTTACAAATGTGGGGTCTTTGTTCAGACAAGAGTCTACAAACTCCTTGAAGGCTTTGGAGAAGTCGCCATTGAGGGTCGGGGGTGTGTTCTTTGGGATATGAAAGAGAACCCGCATAGGATGCATGTCCGAGTTTGGGGGTTCTCCCTTGGCCAGCTCAATGGCAGTGATTCCCAGAGACCAGATATCAGCCTGAGAAGAAAATAAAGGAATCAAAATGTGACCACAGATATTACATCATGCCAGATATAGTAAGGATATCAATTCAGGAGATTGAAAGGAAATAAGTCACAATTGCTTTACACACACACACACACACACACACACACACACACACACACACACACACACACACACACTTTCTAAGCCGCTTCTCCCTCAGGGTCGCGGGGGGTGCCAGGGCCTATCCCAGCAGTCATCAGGCGGAAGGCAGGATACACCACAGGTTGCCAGTCCATCGCAGGGCAGACAGACAGACACACACAATCACTCACACACTCACACCTAGGGGCAATGTAACTTGTCCATTTGGCCTGACTGCATGTCTTTGGACTGTGGGAGGAAATCAGAGAACCTGGAGGAAACCCACACAGACACGGGGAAAACATGCAAACTCCTACTGTAAAACAGTTTTGAAACATTTTCTTTTGAAAATTTGCTTCATGATAAAATAAAATACAAAATGATTTTTTTTTCCATTTTAAAGTATATTAGATGTTAGTATATATAAGTGTATATAGTATGGTTGGTATAAGTCACCAATAACTACCATAAAATCAGTCAGTACAACTTTTTTTAGTGTTGTGTGCTCCAATCTTCACTTAACACTTAGTGTGTGGATGCACAGATCAGTTATAATTTCTAGAATTATTAAAGGCCTTTAATAAGTTTCTGTAACCGGGAGCTGGGGTATTTCTAGAATGTAACATACATTCTGAGGACTGAAGACAACATAGATCATAAGCAAAATTTCCAGTAGACAATGTTTTGGTGCATGCCTAGTCTATCAGTAATTTCTACCAGATTACTGACACTTCAAAATTACTTACGTCCCACCCATATCTAGGATATACTAAAACTTGCCTTAGAATCATATGCAGACTGCTGAATGACCTCTGGCGCCATCCAGAAAGGTGTCCCCACAAATGTCTCCCTTTTGATCTGTGTATCTGTGAGCTGTCCTGCCACACCAAAGTCAGCCAGCTTCACCTCACCCGACTCAGACAGCAGTACATTGGCAGCTGGAAAACCACACATACAATGATGACTTTGTACATGAGAAATAACATTATAAGCAAATACATGCCAAGGGTAAGGACTGTGCAGTAAGACAGCGACATAAATACAAACAGTCCTTTCAGTCTCCATGCTAAAGATGACCAAAAGATGTTATGACAAAAAGGTCATCATTACCCAGCTTGCATGTCAAGTACTGGTACTCTCAGAAACTGAGAGATGTATCCCCATACAAATACACACACACACACACACACACACACACACACACACACACTATTATATATATATATATATATATATATATATATATATATATATATATATATATATATATATATATATATATATATATATATATATATATATGACATTGCACACTAGCAAATTCTAATTCATCAATATGCTGAAAACTTGCTTTGGAAAGTATGCATTTCGTCCTTGAGGAGACTGAAAAGGATGGCTTACAAGACTGCACATTGATCTTGGCAGAAGTTATCTGAAGCTAGCCCTTTAGAAACTCAATAGTCAGACAAACACAGCCCCTCCTTTCAGTATTCATTCAAAGCCTCGCCCCAAAACACACTCACGTGTGAGGCCTAGGCTTTACTTTGTTTGTAATCAAGACAACTGAAATGATGACAGGAGCAGACATGACACAGCTAATTAGCTCAACACAGAAGCTACCTAATATTTCTCTTGTTGCCCAGAGGAACATGGGCAACGTTCTGAAAGGCATGCTGAGTTGCCTCTTTGTCCTAATTGTTTGGACACTGGTAGCCCACAACATATTTTTTCTTGTTAACAGAAAAAGCCACAGTTAGCAGCAGAGACCAAGCTTGTTTTCCTTCTGAGCACTTATATTATCATGAGCTGCCAAAATGAGATTTTTTTCCAAATGCTTTATTTTAAAAAGCAAATTAAAGTACACAAATTACAACAGTTGCACATTTACAGGACCCTACACTAATATTGGCATCCCTGGTAAACGGACTGTAAAAAGTATTCTCTATTGCTTAATCTTTTGATCTTTTATTCAAATTACTGACAAAAATCTAACTTTTATTTGAAGTACAATGACAAAGAAAAAAAAACAAGTCTCATTATAAAATAAATTTTTTCCTCAAATCTGTGTGTGCCACAATTATTGGCACCCCTTCACTTAATACTTTGTACCACCTCCCTTTACAAAGGTAACAGCTCCAAGTCTTCTAAAATGCTTAGTGAGACACAAGAACACATGGCAAGGGATCTTAGACCATTCCTTCAGGTAGAACCTCTCCAGATCATTCAGTTTCTGAGGGTCACACTTGTGGACTCTCCTCTTCAGCTAATCTCACATATTCAAAAGGGTTTAGGTCAGACGATCAGGATGTCCATGGCAAAGCCTTGATTCTGTGGTCACCAAACCATTTTATATGGCCACTTTAACTTTATTTGGCACCTATTTATTATTTTTTTTTAGATTATGTGGGCATAAATCCCCTTGCAAATATTTTACTGACAAATACCATGACAAATGTTACGGCGAACCACCACAAGTGACCAAGTGTATTGGAATGAAACTGTATACTGTGCCTTTAATAGTGGAAACGGACTTTCAACTACTTAGCTATTTTCATGTAGCCATTTTCTGACAAGTGGAACTCAACAACCTTTTGTCACATATCACAGCTGTATTCTCTGGTCTTTCTCATAGTGATGGATGACTGAGGGAATTTGGTCTGTGTATTATCTCCTATTTACACCCCAGCGACATAGGAAGTCATGCCTGACCCCGTTTTTTGGAAGGCAGAAAAAGCATGCACTGTCGAGAAGTGAGGACCTCATTATTCCTCAGTTCCATTACTACACTACACTCTCCCACCTCATTAAATATTGTAGGCGAAGCATCAGAGCTAAATATTATGAATTTTTTTCAGCAAAGCAAGAGTGGATAATGACTCTAAAAGTGGATAGTTTTGTATGAGTGGTGGAGCAGAGCAGGAGTGTATCATACAAACAACTGTAATACTTTACTCTGTGTTCCCTGGAACTTTAAGTGAAGGTGCTAAAAAATCTTCAGGGAACAGTATCTGCTTCCTTTGTCTGAAAATGGACATTAGGCATCAATGGATTAATCCAATTATCTTTAATTTCTTTACCAAAAAAAAGTAAATATCAAAGTCAAAACACCAATCAGTGCAGCTATTTATAAACAAGCCTGACCCCAATGAACCGTCACTGTTCAACATTATCCAGATCAAACAAGCGCAAAAACAAAAATGTCAGGAAAAACAAACAAGTCACACCCATTAGCCTGCACAGAGGCCACCACTTCTCAGACATGTAAATACACTGAATGAACTCACAGACACACACATACCTTTGATGTCCCTATGGATCTTTTTCTCTGAGTGCAGGTAGTCAAGGCCTTTTAAAATCTCCTTCAGCATAGTGGCAATCTGGTACTCGTCAAAGGGCCCGGCCCGCAGCTGAACACAAAAACAGATAACTTGATTAGAACCACAAGTATATCATGATCAATTAATATCTCTGATCATTTCAAATCACATACACAAATTAACAATGTAGTCCTTACTAGGTCTAGAGCAGAACCTCCTCCAAGATATTCCATTATGATCCAAAGCTTACTGCCCTAAATAGGAAGAGGGAAGATAAAAGAAGCATCAATTAGGGATTTTATGCATTCCTACAAGCAGCAATTAAAAGTTAATTTGTTATGCACTCTTTATTATTTTTAATATACAATGTCTGCGGAATGCCTAAGACATCAACATTTAGGTGCAGCTTGCTTCAAATTAATAGTTAACATTAAGAACAGGTCCATTAAGAAAAAATCCACAAAAAGTAACAAAAGGCAAATCTGAGATAAAACTCAATTTTTTTACATATACAAGGGTTTCGATTTTTTCCTCACTCTCTCCCTTTTTCCTCTCTCTTTCACACACACATCAAGAGACTGACAAATTTCTGTAGCATTAGTCATGTCCAGGAATCATCTAGAAATACAGGTATTGTAACATAGCATGCAGTGCTGTGATAAGATTCACTTTACTGTAACAGTGCCAAGTCTTTACGAGGAAGCAGATGTGCCACATCTAGAACAGTTCCAAACAAACTGCAAGAAAACCACAAACTAGAGTGCCAAGCTAAGGCTGGGAGATATACATAAAAAAAATTACAACGATATAAATATTGTCAGACATCTAGTATGACTAACAATTACAACAGCACACATTTACGACAACTATCTTGGATGATAATTTAAATTTAAGCACACGATTATCATTATTAAAACAGCATTACTGCTATAAATGATATAATCATGCCTGAAATTCAAGGTACCACATGTGAGTTAACGCCGTACAGTATAGCATGTATTTTCATTCACGGTGATATAATTACCACATAAATCCCCATCTGTGCTAGCTTCTAATATTACTTATAATTCATAACGACCATATTTACACAGGCCGCACAAAACATTGTAAACATTCAGTGGTTCATTTGATTGCAAACCAAAATACTGCCAATATTACCCTTCTTCTGGATAGGCCTGTCCACTTTACTCTCTACCAGAGCGCAGATCTTATGTATCAGAGTTTCTTTGTTTCATTTGCATGTACCCTTGCATTTTCTGCCAAACTGAAAATCTGTTATAACCCTTACAAGTGGCGGTCAAAGTATATACATGTGCAGTTAATTATCTGGTGATGTTCTGTTTGTGTAACCTATAATTAAGTGCAGTCTTTTTCTATTGCAAGCATTCTCCAACTGGCTTTCAGGGACTCCTAGATGGTCCACGTTTTTGCTCCATCCCTTTGTGTTGCAAGTTGGAGCAAAATGCGACCCTGTAGGACTCCCTAGACTGGTTTGAGAACCACTGCTCTATTGTATACTTCTTTTTGAAGTAACCATAGATTCAAATGATTGGTAAAATAAAGACCAAGCAATAGACATAAAAAAATATGTGGCACATAAAAGAGTACAAAAGGAATAATAAAGTGTGCACTTACTGGCACTTACAATATTCCATAATATTAATATAACAATTACATATAACACTAACAATTATTGGCTCAAGGCTAGCTACAGAAGCATTTTCAATTATCCAATTACATCACTTCAATGCCTAGCCCTAGTACTGCTAAAGCAAAACTCCAGAGAAGCACCTACCTTCAGATAGGAGCCATAGTACTTTGTGACATGAGGGCTGTCACACTGGCTGAGGACCGTGATCTCCTGCTGGATGTCCTCAATCTCATCCTCTGCCTCCTCCAGGTCAATCGTTTTAATGGCCACCACATTTTGTGTGCGGCGGTCGATGCCCTTGAAGACCTCCCCAAACGAGCCTTTCCCGATGCGCTCTAGTTTTGTGAACAACTCCTCAGGATCAGCTCGAGGGTTCTGGAGACCAAAAGTGTCAGTTATTTTAACTTGGGCTTTTACAAAATGAGATGGTGATGTAAAATTTAGATGGTATAATATGCGTAAGTAGGGGGGTTTCAGTACAGCAGTTTCGTGTAGTGTTGCAACTAACAATTATTTCTATAAATCACTTAATATATTGAATAGTATGTAACAAACGATCAGAAGTCATGTCTCAAACACTTACTGTAAGGAACTGCATTCTGATGGAATGGCCTCACGTTTCATTTGAACATTATGGAGCATTATAGAGTGTTTTCATTCTTAAGCACTGACAAACTAATTTGTCAACTAATTGTTGCAGCGCCAGTTTGGCGATTTCCCTACTCAAACACACCTGATTAAACTCATCAATAAGGTTAGTCATTAGGATTACTAAATGTGTTTGAGCAGGAAAATCAGCAAACTGTACAGTGTGAGAGCAGAACTGAACACCCCTATAAACTGTTACAGTCGCCAGCAGTCACAACACTCAAACTTACAACAAAATGTTCATTTCTCTTTAAATAAAATTGTAAAGAGTCTTTTTAAAAACATTACACTTTCTGAAGAATTATGTATATCTTGCAGTAGGTGCCTTTTAATTAATGGCCCATCTGAGGATTATAAAGTATCACCAAAGATCTCCCCAGGACTAGCTCTGCGTTTAACATTTCAGTGGTGACTGTGTTGCAGCACTCTTGTTTGAAAGTGTCTTTTGTTGCCGTACCCAAACTACCCTGTTTTATAATAGTGCTCATTATGTCTATATATCACCGCACCCTACAACTACGTCAGACCACTTTGTGGGTGTCTATTCACACTCACACTCACACACCCCAATGGAGACTGTGAAAGCTGTGCTTTCAAGATACTAAGACTACTTGATTTAAATCATGTATACTTCTATGATTAACCCATTTGCCATTTAAAAGGTATGATGACCACTAGTCTGGAATTATAGCTTTAAAATCACAAGCAACCAAACACAATTCGTACAGTAATTCTACAGGTTCCTTCCTGAAACCTGCAGAAGGGCTGGCAGCACAATAATAAATAATGTGTGAGTCTTCACTCAAACTCCAACAGATTAAGCGTCCAGGTGCTGCACTGAAGATTCAGCAAAACCAATTAAATGCTCAAAGTTGGGCCAAGCTTCTTCGTAACTCTCCTCAGCCTCAAAAACAGTCCTAATACACAGAATGGAAATCTTCCTTGGCATGAAAGAGATGCCAGCTGCTTTGTGGCGATAAATGAAGCTGGGAGCTGTGCAGTTAGCAGGGCACATGTGCCATGATGTCATGTATGACTCTTACCCAACCCCCTTCACCCAACTTTAGCACCTAGTCAGCTCTGGAGCCAGCCACCACCTGCTACACTCCTGTTGCTGAGACAACAGGGCTGGGCACTCAACCTTTCGACACACCTCTGGACATCATGCAACAAAGCCAGGCCTATGTTCAGTATAGAGCAGAAAACTTATACAGAACAAAACCAATTCTAAGAGATTTGGACATGTAAAGGACAAAAGATGAGTCTGTACTTTTAGGGGCAGTAGAAGCCCCTAATGTTAAAAACTAAGCAGAAACCGACATCAACAGACATCATTAAGGACAGGGGGAACAAAACGAAAACAATGGCGATATTGTAAAATGTCGGAAAACTCAGACCCAATATGCTTACATTTTTTCATGAAGGGGGCCAGGCTGGCATGCATGTAAACAAGACTGGCCCTGTTTCATTTTCTCCCTCTCTATTATTATTGTTTTTTTAAAACATGCCCTCATCTACTTTGACTCACCACTCAGATGTGCATCACACCTGTGTTACACAAGTGTCCGCTAGGGTGGAGGAGGTTATTCAAAAGGGAACGTTTAAGCCCAGCCTAAAGCCCAGGCAACTGGACGCTATGCTTTTGAAATATTAAGAATTTTAAAATACTCTTCTGCTACCAAATATCAACAGCTTTGTCCACCATATTTTTTTTTTAGATTTGAAAAGAGAAATGCGTCACAATGATTTCTGGCCTCATGCTGCCAAAATCAACAATTATGTTGGCTCATCTAACTCTCTTCACTTGAGCTAACAAAGTAATGGCCCTTAAGATGGCGCAGAGGAACCCCCTGAGGGGAACTGGCAAAGCCAAGTGGATGAAGACTTGTTAAAACTAGTTTTGAAACGGGCTGTAAGAACTCAGTCACCTCTACAACAACAGAACAACACTACACTAGTTAGCATAACACAAAATGGACAAGTCTTTTTGCCCAACAGGTGTGTGTCCGTAATGACCTCACCACTGAACACTAGCACTACCACACCAAAGGAGTGGCTTGGAGAAGCAGCCGTACAGTAAGCACTCTGAAGACGCTTTCAACCAGCCTGAGTCAGAGGGTGGAGCAGAAACAAGCTGTATCCTGCTTCACAGCTTGCATGTGAGCCTGTCTCCTTCTGATAAAAATTCCAAACACCGGCCTGCAGCTCCGCTTAATGACTGGGCTATCTGTTGGCTAACGAGATCACAAGGGAACTTCATTCATGCCCAGTAAGATTTTACAGGCAACTGCATTTCCTGTGTTAGTTCTGTGGCTGCAATCCATAAACTGACAACAAAACAGTTCCCATAAACGGTTCAGACTACTGGAGGTTCTCATATCGGTGGTCCCAATCCTGGTCCTGATGAACCCCACTTCTCTGCATATTTAAGCATTTTCCTGCTCCCAATACACCTGATTCAATTTAGCTAATGCAGCTAATTAACAAGCCCACCCTGAGCTTACGTGGGTGTTTTGGAGCAGGAAAATACAAAAAAGTGCAGTGAAAAGGGTACTTCAGGACCAGGGCTGGGAACCAGAGTGGTAGATGCACAGGGACATACATGCTAAGATGGTAATAATATACTCAGCTCATAACTAACGTAACTATAACTGTTACACAACCTGTTTACCAGGAATGTGCTGAAACTGTTGAAAAATATTGGTTTTGGCATCTTCCATGTACATATCAGTCAATGCAAACATATTTATCAAATACAAAATCTAGAGCTACATGAACTTCAGCACTACAGAGAAATGTACCTTTTTATGGGGTTACAGATGCAGTAAAATGAACAAAATGAAGATATTCTAGCACAACAGCCAAGCACCATCTAAACATTCTGCTCTTCCAAAATACAACAGATAAATAATCAAATATTGGTTTGAAATATTGACCGAATCCAAACTTCTGTCTGATAGTTTTTTAAGCAAACATCTACTGATGCCTTACGCAATCGAAATTGACATAGTATGTAAACACAGTTTCAAAATGTACCGTTAACGCACCATGATTCAAATATGGAAACTCTTATTAATTCTTTGTTTTCATGTGAGAATTTTATTTTTTATCTCCATATATCCACCTATTCAACTTACAGATGTTCAGCCCTGCTTAGTCAAAACAACACGCTAAATTTTAAGGGATGAAGAGAACTTGGAAATTGGTCACATGAAAAAAAAAACAACAAAAAAAAAAACAAGACTTTTTTGGTATATAATATATACTATTACAATATATATATATATATATATATATATATATATATATATATATATATATATATATATATATATACACACACACACACACACACACACACACACACACACACAATATAAATACAAAATTATAACAATCTTGCGTTTCCTGTGGCTGAGGGCTTCAGGGTGCTAACCACAGAAAAATGGAGTGTGAGAAACATTACCTCAAAGGCCACACCCAGCCATTGTGCATCAGCGAGACACTCCTCCAAGCTTCAGTGCCTCTCTACAGGAAACTAATACGTCGCACCTGTTAACATAGGCTGCACAGCCGCCTAAAAGGTGAGCTATGGACTTTGAACCCTGGTGTAAACTAACAGAATAAACATTAAAGAGGTTATGTGGGACATTAAAATAGCTCCCCAGCACTCAACTGTGACGCACTATGATTAACATTATAACCTGACAATGTCAAACGTTTAAAGCCACTCGGCCATTGAATGACAAACACCACAGCGTGAAAGGTGGCATTAGCCGGCCAAGAGCTGCATGCCCAAGCTCAGCCAGAAAAGTCTGTGACCTTGCAAATCTTAACTTTAAGGAGGAAGAAAAAGGACAAGAGAACAATATAACCATGCTGTTGCTCAACAACGTATAATTGTGACAGTGACCACAATGACACTGAGCAGCAAAGATGTTTCCTGTGCTGAAATTCAGACTGTTTCTTCCCTTAACATCACAAGGCAAGAGGCCATAAAGCAGAGGACCAAAGTCTTTTGACCAACATGGAGACAAACAAGACGACACAACAAAAATGAACAGAAGTGCAACTCGGAGCTGTTGCAGGTGCAGCTCCCACTGATGAATACAAGCCATCTTAAGCTCTGGCGCAGGCAGTGCACTGAGGACAACCAGAAATAGTAGCGCCTAAAAGGAGCTCTGCTGAATTTAGAAAGGTTAAATAACAAATCAAATAAGTAGCTATTTCTACAGCACATTTAGCAACCATAATCAAAGACTGCCCCGATCCCAGCCTGAACACAAATTGTTTTGGGTCTGTTTTATCAGATCTGTCTGCTATTGATAGTTGTTCATAGTGGTTTGTTAAAATATGTCCAACATCAGAATTGGTGGTAGACCAGACCCATATTAAGTCTTATCCTAGAACAAAAAGACTATTTAGTGGTAAAACACCACTTTCACTGCAATAAAGTCCAAGACTGTGTTTGGGTCAACTTCCAGGAACCAGGTTTTGGTTTTCAGTCTTCAGTCTTTACTCCACTTAGTAACAATACTTTTACTTGCTCTACCTGGCTCTGCAATAACAATAGGCTTATATGTTAGAAACATATTTATTTGCACTTTTCGTACTGGTTTATTACACTCTCCAACAAACAAAGCTGAAAAGTCCAAGATCACTTGTAAGTACATGCAGGCATGTTTGAATGAATCAATGTACATAAAAAGCAACTGCAATAATAAAAATACAGCGACAGACAAGAAGACTCTCAATGACATTCACTCTCAACACAACTTTTACTAGGCCGACTTTATCCAAATCCGACCTAAAACAAGCAGGCAGGGTAGAAAACATTGATTAAAGCGTATTTTCTTGAAGTGTAGAATGCAAGACAGTAGAACTGCCCTAAAAGAGCGTCAGGAGAGAAGCTGGCTGAGCCAGGTAAAGGTGTGTGTGAGGGCCCAGCTGCCTTTAACTCACCTGCATTCCAGGAACTTGAACAGCTACCGGCGACTGGGCCATCTTCACTCAGTCCACACAGCTCCGCCGACCAGGTCGCTGAAGAGTTTTCTTCTTCTGTAACGTAACTTTCAGATACACAAGTCACTCCCTGAACAGCTGCTCTGTTCGCCAAACTCTTCGTACTGGCTGGTCACCAAGCTACCTTAGTAGGTAGCTTAGCTGTAGCTAACGAGTCGGCTAGCTAGCGTTCAAAACTCAACTTCTAAAGTGAAACGCCTCCGCGAAATACCATGGCCTCCTCGGTGAAGTCGACTTTTGATTTCGCTAAAAATATTCCCGACTGTTTCAGTAAACGTCCGGCGTACCGTTACATGCTTTTAAGCAGCGCTGGATAAACTTCGACTTCAAAAGAGTGCTGCGGACGCCATGTTTGAACCTGCGATGTAACTTGTTTTCTGCTCGGCCCGTCGGGTGGAGCCCAACACGCGCGCGCACGCACACCACAAGAAAATGCGTCAGTCTCACCCTGTACTCACAGACACGCACCCACTGTGTCCTGCACATACACTTATATACCCACTGTGTCCTGTACATACACTTATATACCCACTGTGTCCTGTATATACACTTATATACCCACAGTCATATACATACACTTATATACCCACAGTCATATACATACACTTATATACCCACTGTGTCCTGTACATACACTTATATACCCACTGTGTCCTGTACATACATTTATATACCCACTGTGTCCTGTACATACACTTATATACCCACTGTGTCCTGTATATACACTTATATACCCACAGTCATATACATACACTTATATACCCACTGTGTCCTGTACATACACTTATATACCCACTGTGTCCTGTATATACACTTATATACCCACAGTCATATACATACACTTATATACCCACTGTGTCCTGTACATACACTTATATACCCACTGTGTCCTGTACATACACTTATATACCCACAGTCATATACATACACTTATATACCCACTGTGTCCTGTACATACATTTATATACCCACTGTGTCCTGTACATACACTTATATACCCACAGTCATGTACATACACTTATATACCCACTGTGTCCTGTACATACACTTATATACCCACGGTGTCCTGTATATACACTTATATACCCACAGTCATATACATACACTTATATACCCACTGTGTCCTGTACATACACTTATATACCCACTGTGTCCTGTATATACACTTATATACCCACAGTCATATACATACACTTATATACCCACTGTGTCCTGTACATACATTTATATACCCACTGTGTTCTGTACATACACTTATATACCCACTGTGTCCTGTACACACACTTATATACCCACTGTGTCCTGTATATACACTTATATACCCACAGTCATATACATACACTTATATACCCATGGTGTCCTATAAATACATTTATATACCCACTGTGTCATGTACATACACTTATATACCCACGGTGTCCTATACATACACTTATATACCCACTGTGTCCTGTACATACACTTATATACCCATTGTGTCCTGTACATACACTTATATACCCACGGTGTCCTAAACATACACTTATATACCCACTGTATCCTGTACATGCATTTATATACCCACTGTGTCCTGTACATACACTTATATACCCACTGTGTCCTGTACATACACTTATATACCCACTGTGTCCTGTATATACACTTATATACCCACTGTGTCCTATACATACACTTATATACCTACTGTGTCCTATACATGCACTTATAGACCCACAGTCATATACATATATTATGTACAATGTCTTATTCAGTCATATTCCCACAGTGTCTTATACAGTCATATTCCTGCATTGTCTTATACAGTCATATTCCTACAGTGTCTTATGCAGTTATAGTCCCATAGTGTCTTATAAAGTCATATTCCAACAGTGTCTTATACAGTCATATTCCCACAGTGTCTTATACAGTCATATTCCCACAGTGTCTTATACAGTCATATTCCTACATTGTCTTATACAGTCATATGCCTACAGTGTCTTATACAGTCATATTCCTACATTGTCTTATTTACATACACTTATATTACCCACATCCACCACTGTTAAAATTACCCACCTTTCCTGAAGTGGGTAATTACATTTACTCAATTTCACAAACTTAAGCACAAATGTATGGAGGTCCATTACTGCCAGGTAGAGGAGAAAAAAGCATTTGTTTCTCTGGCAGCAGTATGTCAAACTTTTGCCTTTGAATCTTAAAATAATTACTTTCTTAAAAACTAAAGGTGTTATTTCAACATATTAAGTCATTCAGTTGGGAGATTAATTTAAAATCTTTATAATTAACTTGGATAATTAAGAAAAAAATGAGAAAAATAAGAGAAGATAAGTTATATAAAGTTATAATAAAAGAGAAAATAAGTTATTATTTTGACATAACTATCACTATTTTTAGATACTAAGTCAAAATGTTAAGATAATACACATAGTAAGTCATATTTCTAAATAATATGGCAAAAACTCAAGAAAATGTCCTTATTGTGATATGGTATTCATTAATTTGAGATAGCAAGTCAAAACTTTAAGAAAATAGTAATCACCTTGACATGGTGAGGAATTATTTTCAGATAGGAAAGTAAACAATTTAGAGATAAATGAAAAAAAAAACTTACAGGAAAATGTCACTATTTTATCATAGTAGGTTGAGATACATGTCAAGAAAATGTAATTATTTGAAATATAATTTTTTGACATAATGCTGCCAGAAACAGAGAAGGACAAAAAAAAATCTGCTGTACCTGGCATGAATGAACATCCATAGCTTTAGTTCCTAATTTTTAAGTTACTCATGTTCTGTTGGTGAGCAGAAGCTGTATTGTTTTACAACTGGACACCTCTCACTTTGGAGCTTTAGCATTCTATTTTAAGACATAAGAGATTACAAACAATGTTGCCTAACATACACGATATGGACAGAAGTATTGGGACACCTACAGCAGCTTTTAAGGCATCACATTCTAAATCCATAGGCATTAATATGGATAATATTAACATTATTAATAAAGTTACTGCCCCCTTTGCAGCTATAACAGCTTCCACTCTTCAGGGGAGCTTTCTATAAGATTTTGGAGTGTCTATGGGGAGTTTTTCCCATTCATCCAGAAGAGCATTTGCGAAGTCAGACAGAGATGTTGGATGAGAAGGACTGCAATCTCCACCCAAAGGTGTTCAGTGGGGTTGAGGTTAGGGCTCTGTGTGGGCCAGTCAAGTTCTTTCCCAACAAACTCACCCAGCCATGGCTTTATGGACCTTGCTTTGTGCACTGTGTTTGCGACTTTTATTCACTGTGCGTTTCAGCACTCGTTGACCTGCTCTGTAACTTTACGTGGGCTCCTACTTCGTGGCTTTAACGTTCCTAAATGCTTCTACTGCTCAGTAATATCACTCACAATTGATTGTGGAGGAGTGAGGAAATTTCATAAATTGACTTGTGGCAACTGTGTCATCTTATTGCTCTACTTCAGTGAGCTCTTTAGAACAACACCTTCTTTCACAGATGTTTGTAAATGCAGACTGCATGGCTAGGTGCTTGATTTTATTCACCTGTGGCAATGAGACTGAATGACACACCTGAATTCAATGATTAAGAGGTGTGTCCCAATACTTTTTTTTTCTATGGTTTGAGAGGCAGAACCTTCTATTTCTAAAACTACAAATAAATGCCACTTTTATGTCAATGAAGTATTTGGAGGGCTTCTCAGAAGAAAATGTCTGCTCTAGTGGAGTTCACTGCGTGATGAGCATTCCAGCTCACAAATAACTGTCAAATGGCTCTGCATTCAGAACCATCGTTCCCAAAATTAGCCAAATCAGCGATATTATCTTTTATCTTCACCAAAACTTTGAACTGCCAATGACTACTTAACAAAAGCTGCATTATGTTCGCTGTTTTACGAAATCAAATAAGTCAGATGTTGTTTAGAGGTTTCACTGGATTAAATTTTTATTTATTTTTTTATGATGTAAAGCGCCTTTAGGTTTGTGAAAGACGCTATATTAATTGAACTTATTATTATTATTACTGGATGAATTGCCAAAGGCACAAATCACAAATCAGGCAGATGAAAAAAAAGCAGACAAATGAACAAATTAATAAACAAATAAATAAATAAACCTGCTGTTCGGCTCAAAATACATGTCACTAGAGTTCACATGAACTTTGTTTGGAACCAGGCTTTATGGTCATATGAGTCAAAAAGCTTTTCGACAACGAATACCAGAGGCGTATCTGGCTTTAAGCATCAAAGCCATGCAGGAAAAAAACGAGTGAGTAGTACGGCGGTGGACCTTCTCTGAAGTTTGAAACTGTTGTTGGGACAAATCATAGTAACATCATTAGTATGTACGAACCCAAGGGCTCTTGCTGTCTTGCCAAAGGAAGGATGTACAAAGTACTTCAAAAACAAGTGGTTTTCAGAAAAGAAACTTTTTCTCCTTGAATAACCGCACTTTCAAGTTTCTGATACACTATAAAAAAAATGACTGACCCGTTGAACCTTAAAAATTAAGTAATATGGTAAATCCAATCCATGGTAAATTCAAATCCAAGTAATTTTTTGAGTTAAATGAAACTAGTTCAATTGCCTTTTACTATTCTAAGGAATGTTTTTAGGTTTAAACCCTTTTTTTAACTATTTACATAAAAATGTTTAGTCTTATTTTTTTACATACATACATTTTTGTTTTGACTATTTTTCATATTTTGTATGTAAACACCAAAAAAATGATGCATTGAATTTAGGTGGACATGTCCACATAAATGTATATAGACTGTGTATCTTAATTTAGAATGGAATCTATTCATGTACACAATGTATACATTTATGTACACATTTACAATCAAGAACTCTACAGTTGAAAAGTGTGGAGTCACTGTAGAAAAGGTCTTGAGAAAGTCTTATGAATCTAAGAATGAAATAAACATCCAAAATTCATCATATTTGAAGAGAAGTTTTATAAGAAATTGCTCTAAGTGGATAATTACAGTATAATATTGATCATCTAATAACGTCTTACAGCTCCCAAAAAACGTTCAAATATTGAATAAAGCGTCTTACAGTATCTTTTGGTGACTAGCTTATAACATTTCTATTTACACTATATAAATAATCTCAACTAACATGATGAGATGCCAAACATTTGGACAGTAGCGTAAATTCAATGCATTTTTTCCCCATATGAGCAAATTTGACCTTTGAAAAAAAGGACAGACCAATCACAGTTGAATGTCAGAGATAAGATTTTAATGTCAGCCAAAATCAATAGCTACTGTTTATCACACCTTTAAAAGGACTAACAGTGACAATGGAGATGCAACATGGAGAATAAACCCAATACAAAAAAAACAAACAAAAACACACAACAGTATTGGTCCACATCCAATAGCTGCTCACTCAGGCCAGCTGAGTACATATGTAGTGTGCACCTACAAAAAGGCAGGAGATTTCATCTTGTGTAACAGAACAAATTAATCTATTCACTACTGTTGACTTGGAAGCGCACATTAAATGGTCCATTCCTCAATTTAGATCTAAAACTGCTATTTGCCTTGTGCTAACCGATTCAAAGGCTTTTCCTCCAAATATTAGGTTAGGATTTAGGACTTTTGCTAGTGTAGTGCTATTATTGAATTGTGTTGCGTCATGTCAACTTCATCGAAGTAAGATTAAAAATTATATAAGAATAACCTGAAATGGGTCAACAAAAGGGACTAGTTGTTAATCACTTCTTCACTAAGACAGATGTTTCATATCTATATATTTATCACAATATGGAAGTCAAGACTGTAACTACAGATACATGGTCCACACTCAAAAACTAGAGTTAGTGTGGGTTAATAGTGAATATCCTCACTGGAGAAAATAGCACAACACTGCTGTGCTAGATATAGCAAGTGAGGTGTTCTAGTAAACAATGACTAGCCACGAACGTGAAGTGATAGTCAGAATAATCTCTTTTGTTCAATGCCATCACATGTAACAGACAAAAAACCCCAAAAAACCTTGAACTTCTCCTGCTGGAAAACGACAGCATTTGCATTCAGCCAAATCAAACTCGTGTGCTAATGTTCTTTGGCTTTGCTACATAACATTCTTCCCATAAAGACGGCACTCACTTCCATCATAGCAGCCTCAACGCTATGCACGGCTTACCAAGACAAATTCTATGAGTGTTCAGACAATCCAGTACTACTACCACCAAACGTGAACTAAGCTGGATCGTTCTGACATAATGGCTGAGACTGAAATTTCATATTTGTTTATGTGTAGGGGAGAAAAAGAAAACATCTTGGTTATTTTTAGAATTAAACAAGTACTAACAGTCTCCTCTCTGAAGGTGTTGGTCTATACAACTGGATCAAGGAAAAGGTCTGAGCACAGGACTCTGGAACAGAGAGGCAATACAATCATAGGGAAGAGTCAAATGGCAAGCCACGCCCACAGCAAGCCGCCTGGTTTGAGCTCCATTTGAACATGAGGACATTTCAGTCTTTGCCAAACTGGAGTCAAGCTTATATAAAACTTCCGTTGGACTGAACTGGTTCTTTTCCACCATTTGTACATGGCCCGAAGTGAACGCTGGTAGATAGCACTACACTTCTCTCGCATCCTGTGTCCTTCAAATGGTTTAATCTGGCATGTCAATGCACAGTTTGGGCGGAGGCACAAAGTACTTCCCAGGACTTTGCGTGATGACCACTCCAGTTTTTTTGCGGAACATTGGGCCAATTTTAGGAGGCTCGTGGGCAGGTATCTCTTCAGACACCTCTGAGTCCTCATGGTGGAGGTCATAAGAGATATTGCCGTACTCCCGCAGAAAGGGAAAGAGCTCCAGAAGGAACTGGCAGAAATCTTTACGAATGCCAAACCACCCTAGAAAAAACAAAACAAAAAAAAAAAACATGAAGGCAAGAGCCCAAGATTAGATCTAACAACAAAACCTTACAGCAAGTCAAATTGAGAAATGTAAGCAAAGTGTAAAAGAAAGCAAACATGCATTAAAATAGAATACATACTGTCACTTATCAAAAACCAAGTCTCTCCTTTTTATCTATTTTCCTTTTTAATTCTATTCCATTTTAAATGCAACAGTTGCCCTTTATACTGTGTGAACAATTCATGACAAATGGACCAATAAAACCGCTTTGAATAAAATCTCAATACACTGACTTTCACTGAAAGTAAAGAATGTTTTACTTGTTTTGTTTTTTTGGATACCTATGAATTGTGAATGTGTGAGAAGTATTACTAATTCTAATTCTAATACTATAATATAAAATAACACATTGTTGTTAGTACTTTTGAGCAAAGTATTTACTTAGGTTGACCCTATTTATTGTACATTACAGTTCTGTAAAATTAAAAGAAATCTTAGAACACAACAAGCTTTACTGCTTCGTTTTGGACATGAAACCCAGGTGACCTCAATCGTGATGAAAATCAGCTTACAGTGATTGCCTCCTTTTTGGCCAAACGTGGTTGCCATCAGTGTCACCAGGGAGACCCAGAGAGGCACAAAGACCGGGACATAGTCTGAGTCATAATGGCCATCTAACTTGTGCACAAGAAGAATCTGGAGGATTGGGATAAAAAAGGGGATGACAGAGTAAATAATGCAGGCTTTCAGCAAAACCACTAATGCTAGCATTATTGGGAGAATTTGTGAGAAAACATTACATTGTGAGAGTAAACTTTAACTTTTTTCCTGGTATATCTGCCACATATGTGCACTTTGTAGGTATACAGTTACTGACTGTAGCCCATCTAATGATGTATAATGTATTAACTCCCTTTACCCCACCATAAGATCAACACTGACCAGAAATAATTTGGTCGACATTCTTAGCACAGCAGAGACACTGACATGATGGTGTCTATGACGCCGAGAGCATCAGGCACAGTGGTGTTACTGAGGTTTTTACACAGTGTTGCTAGAGAGTTTAGATTAGCTCAATCTCAGAAGAACTAAAACGGACCCTGATAAAAGGCCAGAGTATGAATCACACCAACTATGCACAAAGAAAAAAAAAACAAGAGATAAATGTTTCAAAATGTACACTTAAAAGGTGAATTAACAGGATTTATTTAAAAAAAAAAAAAAAAAGAAAAACAAGCAACAATGCCTGTTACATTCATACCAGCGCCCACACACACACTGAAGGTGTTTTTCCACTGGACAGGGCGGTAAAATCATGCATTTTTTCATCATTTCCACTGTCTAGTGAACTTTACCGTATCTGGCACAGTTTCTACTTGGGTAGTTTTGTTTTCACTATGTTGCACAAAAAAAAAGTTCAAAAGTTAATCAGAGCCTGAAACTCATTAGTGTATGGGGTAGATAAAAGAAAGCTGATTAAATTGAAATTCTGTCATTTAAACCTGAAGTGTGCATTTCTAAGGCTGGTATTCCTTATACAGTTATATCTTTGGGTGCCCCTGGTCACATTATGTCTGTTGAAGTGAAAATAAGTTAAGACCTACTCTACAGAGAACACACTTCTGCACAATTACTGTTTATTTGCTGAACTGAACATATTGGTAAAAAAAAAAAGAAAATACATTATGCCATTTTGAAATGCTTATTTTTTGCTCCAATATGTTAAAATCAAATAAAAAGAGACTGTGCACTTAAAAAAAGCCCTATTTTAATCTGTTTACCTGTAGAGGATTGGTTAATTTGACCGGAGATATGACCATACTTTTGTATGTGACTTTAAGCGCTAAAAGCTTTTGAGTATTTCCTTTACTTTGAACTACCCTGTATATGTTGCTTACGTAATGGCACACATGGTGTTAGGATGTATAGACTACATTACGTTTAAGCCGGAGGTTATACCAATTACTGCTTATAACATACTGTGAGCACACATTCATCCTGCGTTTTTCAGAATTTTGTACCTCGAATGTCAGCAGAGGGACAACGATAGCCATCCAGCTGATCGCCATGGTGATATGAGTGCGACGCTGCTCAGCAATGACGTCCATCGAGCGGAGGAAAAGGACAGACCAGACGATATAGTAAAGCACCACCAGACAAAGGAAGGACATGAGGATCCATAGTGGCACACAGACCACCTGCAAAAACAACACATCATTGACACCCAAAATGAAAAGAGAGTCGTTCTGCCAATGAATGAACTTCTCCAACTATCAAAAGACTTCGGGGATAGTTATCAGACCTTACCAGCCAGGGCCAGTTGATGATCTTATCCAATCGGAGAGCAATGAAGATGAACTGCAGTATGTTTACCGAGCACAGGATCTCAAGCTGAGTGAAGTTACAAAGAGACACCAATCATGAGCTCAAGGACTTTTTGTCATGGAGGTAACAGCAACCAGTCAGTTCTAGCCATTTGACAAACCTCAAGTGAGCGGTCATGTCTGAAGCCCCACACGCACGCTGCCACAGAGACGGGAGAGACGAAGAAAAGGGGCATGAAGACCAGCAACCAGAAATGTGAGCCCCTCTCCACACGGTCACACACAAGCACCTCAAAGGTGAGAAGGAGGAGATGGATCCCTACAGCGATCAGCATTGCCTTGAACTCCACACAGGTCTCCCCCTCAGCCCTAGGGAACATACATGTACATACCATTTGGGATATGTTTACTTATAACAGAACATTAACATCTAACATCCAACCAGGACAGAGCACTGTCGTTGTGTAACTAGGGTAAGGGAACCCCCTAAGACACAAACTTACTTTCAATGTATAAAAACTGACAATGTAATTTTGCTAGTTTAGTTACTTTTTTTATGTCTCAAACCAGCAGGCTACTCCAATGCAACACTAATCAACTCAAAGCCTCCCACTAAATTACGTATATAACATTTTGAAATGACTGTGATTCACCTGTTGAAAATGGTCACTGTGGATGACCTGGATTATAAAAAAGAGGGAGTTGATCAGATGTCATGGCTCCGTTTATGGAAACTTTTTGGTGAGATTGATGTAAAGACACTGGAAATTTCCATAATTCATGAGTGTGTATAATTCTGTATGTGTCTGTATGAGCAGCTCAATTAAACATTTTAGAGGGCCCTTGTCGCTGCCTGGCCCCCCTGGTCCCTGAGGAAATCAATGTAATGCACCCTGAGGCACTGATATGACTGACCTGTACTGAGGGTTGTGGGCCCACACCCCAGTACCCACGGATGCTCCGATGATGACCATGAGTTTCCAGAGCCAAATGGGTGCAAACACCGCCCAGTAGCTCCACTGAATAAAGCCATCCAACCGCAATGACAGTAACACAGAGAAGAGCAGCAGGCATGCATAGATCAGGAATTTGCTGAAACGGAACAAGTACACATGATGGGAATCTGAGCCATTTAACAGTTCAGAAGTCAACCTCGCTTGCACCCTAAATGTGTCTGCATATGATTTATAAAACTAACCTTACCGGCTAACTGTGACCTCGCTAACCTAATAATAACTAACGTTAGTCGTTAATTTTCACTTTGCGCATCTAAGTATCGTTAGCAAGCTAGCAATAGCCACTTTAATAGCAGACTTATTTCTCATATTTATAAGTCAGTACTTCAGTCCGTTTTATTTAAACCCCAGACGTGGCGTTTGCAGAATGTGGCATCAACTCAGTCAAGCTTAAAACTTCCAAGTCGAGTGGCGGGCTAAAGCTAGCTAGCCGACTCAGCAGTGAGCTGAACACGTACTGCATTAATGTCTGCTATGAAGAAAAACAACCCAGCTGCTAAAGTCTGCGGTCTCATGACGGCTGGACTGTGAATTTACGAAAGAGCGATATGAGGAGAGCTAAACGGAGCTCACACAATGCCAGTGACAGGCCTGTGAACCGAGCCAGCTAACTTGCTAACCAGAACCGAGTAACACCAAATCCGGGCGCGTCTCACACAAACTTACCTCGGGTTGAAATCTTGAAAGAATCCCCGGAGATTCATGGCTCTCCTCTCTCACACCATACTTCTGAGACAGCGCTAATGAAATAAAGATGAAACTGACTCCCTCTCTTAAGCCCAGTCAGTTGACACAACACAGCTAAACGTGTGGAAGTGCGTTGTTCCCCTCCCGAGCCCCAGGTGTCAGTGTTCTTCCATCACGTCGCTCGTCTCGGTCTTTTTTCAGCAGTTTAAAGCAGAACAGATATAGAGAAGCCAGATAACAAACGGCATAAGAAAAAAATGTGGTAACAAAGTTAAACCACAAAGTTAAACCACAAAGTTTAACCAAAAAAAGAAAGGAAGGAAAAAAGCCAGGGGAAAGAACACAGAGACAAATGAAACAAGGCGCATATGTTCACTGTTTCGACAGCTTTTTTGTTTTGTTTTTGGAGAGGGTAACAGAGGTTATGTACTGTTTAGCTTCTATTTCGAATTTGAGAAGATCTGGTCTGGAATGAGTAAATTTACGTGAATGTATATGAAATGTTGCCAAAGAAAGGATCAAATTAATAATAAAATATTCTTTAACTTTTTTATAATGGCTGAAGCCAAACAACACATGAACCAAAGAGAGATTAAAACCAGGGTCAATAGAATCCACGATAATGTGCTCATCAGAGACTCCGCGCTTCAAAACGTGAGGAACCCAACGCGGTCTTCATCCTACTGTTAAAATGGCCCATATCACGGAAAACTGGGGTTTCCTGCTTTATCTTTAAATGAGTGTTTTAACACCGGTATCGTTTAAAACGTACCAGTCAGCTCAGCTGTAATGAAGGCATAGTTTTATGATGTCTCATGTTCAGCCCCACCTGTGATAATGTTATATATGAAGTATTACGCTGAGCGTTTCACACCAGACCACTTGAATAAGGAACCATGCAGGGCAGCTAACTTACTTATATCAGTCTTTAAGGCACAACAGAGACGGCCTTTTTACTTCTCAAAGATAAGGAGGTTGAAATTTGTCATGTAAAAATTTACGTTTTTGTTGCACAAACGTGATAAGAGGACCTTATGGGAAAAACGTAAAGTACAAGAAACGTAGTATATTGGCTCTGTAATTGCATTAGCATCGTTATCCTACTTAAGGAATTACATCACCTACATTCAGTTTGAGTCGAGTACAGTAAAGTAAAACATAAATGTGGTCCAGAGCCAGTTTGTGCGTTATCTGATGGAAGTTATAATTTAGACACAATTGCTCTTCTTGTTTAAATGAGCTACTACTATTGTGGAATATGCTTTTGCTATGGAGAGGGAAAGTGCAGACCTGCACCATCTGCTGGCTGCGATCAACACTTCAAATAGCCATTCATTTTACCATAAGGACATTTTTGATAACGGGTTAAAAAGCACCTAAAGGTGGAACTTTTCTGAAAGTTTTTTGAGATCATATATGAACAGAGCCAATAAACACAATATAATAGCATAACATTTTGCTTAGGAACACACCTGTAGCAATAAAACTAATATTGAACTACAAATCCCATGGCCATACATACATACATGCATACACACATACGTATGTACGTATATGTGTGTGTGTGTGTCTCCATTTTTCAGTTTTTGACATAATCTGAAAATATCCATAGTCCTAGATACTGTCTATAAATTCCATGATGAAT
The DNA here is from genome assembly GCF_015220715.1 of Pygocentrus nattereri. Classification (NCBI taxonomy): domain Eukaryota; kingdom Metazoa; phylum Chordata; class Actinopteri; order Characiformes; family Serrasalmidae; genus Pygocentrus; species Pygocentrus nattereri. The sequence continues at coordinate 26,736,082 of NC_051226.1, read as the reverse complement.
AGACCAAAATAAATGACCTAAAATTACTTGGAAAAAGTCTGGTTCCATTGACTATATAAACATATAAATATTGTAATTCAGGTTAGATTTACTGAAGTGGTAATTTTTTTCTGAGAAACTTATAAACCCTGATTTCTTTACAGTGGCGGTGCTGGGAACCAGGAGCACCAGTATCTACAACGCAATGCAGCCATTTACTTTCTAAGAAGAAGCATTAAACTCCTCATACGTCTGGTTCCTATCACCACCTCTAGGAGTAATTCTGACTTTGTAAGCTTCTCTACAACAAAACATTTCAAATCAAACTAGTCTGACTGATTCTGCTGACATGTTAATAATTTAATTAGACAGATGTTGTGAAAAATGGGTGGAGTTCCCCTTTAAGTCCCAAACACCTGCCATTTATAGTCAGTCCAGAAGAACATGAATGAAGTGGCTCAAGTGTGACTGATTCATGACGGGTGCAACACAATGGCAAAAAAGTGGGATAGAACTAGATTGAGAGCTATGAAGTAAAACTTCGTACTGCCTGTACTCAATAATCAAATGCATTTTACGGATACACTTAAATTCAGATAAACGTTTATGATCAGTTTCAGTCATTTCACAAAGCAGAGCGAACAGAGATCTACACATAGATACAAAATGCAAATAGTATTTTTAAATGTAAGATATTAACTTCAAAAATTACCTGGAATGTGTGCAGTATGACAGCTTAGAAATGGCTGCATTTGACCATTTGAACCATCTTGTCTATTTACATTCATATACATGAAAAAAGAAAAAACAAGAACAAAACAGAAAGGCGTTTGCACTCATAGTTAAAGTTTTGAGTAGCATGGTTATGTTCCTTGAAATAAATGGCCAACTCAGTCAATTTAAGTCACGCATGCATAGGGCTCAATGATTTGGGCAAAATATGTAATTGCTTTTTTTTTTTTTTTGGAACCAACACTGCGATTTTAATTAGACTATTTTCTATACACTAAGCTGAATGTAGTGTGTCAGACTGCCAGTTCTGAGTTCTTAGTTTCAATGCCTCCACTTAAAACTTTGGGTGACGCTGGAAAATGTAAGATACAATTAAAACTGTAGCTCTTGCGATTTGAAAAGTGTAGTCCATCAAATTATAATTTTGTTATAAAGCAACTAATTATTCAGCCCTACATATGCATCAGTGCCACACTGCTCAGGGGATGTAGTCCTAATGTACAAGTTCCAGCTGGTTAGAAGTAAAAGGTAAAACTCCGCTGACATAGTAAGCTATGCCCAACGAAAGCAGGGCAATGACCAGCAGGAGCAGCAGCACCCTCCAGAATCCAAGGTCCTCCACAAACTCCTGCCACGTGGTGCGGAAGCTGGAAAGTACCCCATCGCTGTGGTGCAAGTGAGGATTCAGAAGCGAGTGGCTTTCCATGGCACTGTAAGGAATGAATAAGGACATATGTGATGGATGCACATTACCACTCAAAACTGGCATTATTAAGAAAATAAAAACAAAGTTGTTGCTGTTACATACAGCCACTTCATTAAGCAGCTTGTATCTACACTCTTTGTCCATTTTATCAGGTCCGTTTACCATATTTGTAATTTGCACTTTGTAACTCTACAATTACAGGTATTATTTGGGTGGTGGATCATTTTCAGCCACATCAGTGTCACTAGTTTGTGCTGCACTGGTATGAGTGGATCAGACACAGCAGTGCTGGTGAAGTTTTTAACCACTAACTGGAGCCCATCAGTTGTTAAGTCAAACTGGTCAGCCCCTTTCTACTAAATCCATGTGTGGAAAGGGACCACAACTGGACCAACACTGACTAGATATGCTTCGCGTGGAGGACTATTATGAGAACAGCAGTGCACAATAGCACTGCTGAGGTTCCTACACTGTATATTTGCTGCCCACTTTATTAGACACACCTAGTTTGTTGGAACACCTTGTCAGAGATAATTAGAGACTATGCCTTCACAATTTATGTCAGAAATCCTCTAGCCCTTCATCAGTGGCTGACCACAGGACCACTGTTGGCTGGTTATTTTCAGCAGGCAGACTGTTCTCAACTGAGCAGTGACATTAAGGGGAAAAAAACACAGCTGTATCTGATACACTCGTAACAGTGTAATATTCACTAAGATGCCATTACAAGCTCTGTAACAGTGGTCTTATGGTGGTTGCTTTGTAATAATGAATGGAGTAGAGAATGGCTAACAAACTTTGCAAAGGAAAAGCAAAAATTCAAGAAGGTTAAGAAAACATGACTGGTTGGTCTGATCTAACATGAAAACCCCTAATTTCAAATGTGACCTGATGTCACACAGGGTTACCACAAATGTTTCTCAATACGGTATGAGCCTACAGCTTCACTGATGACAAAATACAGTCAATTTCACTCCTGAGCACTACAAACTTATGTCTCGGCACAGAACAGAAACCTCTGTAAGTTGGTTGCGAAAAAAATATATATATTCGACTAAACTGAGCTTATTTACTTGCATCACTCAATTACAGTTTTAATTTCCAGCTGTTAATTTCAGTTAATCAATTATAAATACATGTAATCAGTATTACTGTATCCAAAAGCAACAGAGGTAACCGCAATTCTGACTGAAGCAAGTACTCCAGTATGGGATGTGACAGAGCACACGCATTTCGAACTTTCATTTCAAATACAAGAACTGAAATGCTGAACAACGTCTCTCGTTTCCACAATTACTGTAGGTACGCCCTTTTAGTGGACAGTAAGGCCTTATTTGCTTCTTTTCTACTGAGGAAGATTTATATGTTTACACTGGACAAGTAATATGATGTGCTTGCCATGGCTCACATTTCATTCTCAGCTATGTGGACCTTCTCTAGGCTGGAATGGGAGCTGCGGTTGAAACCTTTCACCTCCTGCTCCTCCAACCCCTCCAGCAGGCGAAGAGCATCTTTGTTTACACCACGACGCTTGGCCAGCACCAATGGGGTTGCTCCATTGTGATTACTGTATGAAACAAAAGAAAAATGAACTCCAGTGACTGTATTTGAGGGGAAAAAAATAAAAAGACTATACAGGTTATTGGTGGACTCTACTACTACTGTACCTAATAGGTCAGTTTCCTGAACGTGGATTAAACTTCGACTGAATTGGGGTGAACCACAATTTTTCAAACATAGGATTGTGTATGCTCCATACTGCACTCTGACATCTTCAATGATTAATGCCTGTGGATCACATTTTGCAATGGATAACTAAATGGATAACAACTGGTCGTACTATCTTTATTATTGATTACATTCTGATTCAATTGTGTTTTTTCTCCAAAAGTCAACACAGGCCATGTTATCTGATCCCAAATGTATCAGTCAGTATAAAAAGGAGAAAATCTCAAATTGGGAAACATGAATCTGCTTGTCTACTGAAATATGCCAATTAGACTGTCCTGGAATGAGAAAAACATACGTTTATGTTTATGTTTAACAGAGCCTGTAATCCTATAACAGACTTCCACTGCACTGTGTATTGTACATCTTTAAAAGATCTGACCCAATGCAAATTCAACTTGGAATGCTTTAATACTCAACAAAGCCAGTCTATATTAAAGAAGAGAAACAAAAACCGTGCAGTAGCCCCAGATAATAAGGAATGAGGTGATGTGCAATAAAGCCATGAAGCCACTGACCAGATATCAATCTTGAGTCCGTTGGACACTAGAAACTGGATGGTGTCCACATGGCCACACATGTGCAGGGCAGTATTGCCCTGTCCGTCAGTCGCTAGTAGGTCAGCTCCAAACTTATGGAGCAGGCGACAAATGTCCACATTGCCCCGAGCTGCAGCCAGATGCAGACCAGTCCTTCCTCGGCAGTCTCGTGCGTTGGGGTCAAAGCCAGATTCCAGCAAGCGTTTGGTGTATGGCAAGACACCATCAATGCAGGCCTGCAGCAGAGGCACGGTGGTCTGCAAAGAATCGTTGACGAAGACGTACGACATGTTGTACGCTGGATCTCAGCTGAAATTCAAAAGGAAACCATAAGAACTCATTTCATTTATTTACAGCATTTGGCAGACGCTCTTATCCAGAGCGACTTACAGTTTGATCATTTTACACAGGTAGGCGAAGATGATGTTAGGAGTCTTTCCCAAGGACTCTTATTGGTATAGTGTAGGGTGCTTATCCAGGTGGGGACACACACACTGCTGATTCATTCTTCATGTTGAAACATTTCTATAGCCTGTTAAAACTACAGCCTTAAAATCCAAATAAACCTGCTGATTAGCCATATTAGCTAACTAACAAACAATCTATAGACCAGCAGTTCCCTGGTTCTGGAGTAGTTTGGAGCACAGGGAAGAATCACGGTTGGGAACCACTGGTTTAAGGGTATGCCACATACTAATGACAGATTATTGGCACCATCAGAAAGGGATGACTGGCTTAATTTTACTGAATGGCAGGTTTGGCTCCTGAGTTCATCCAGAGTAAGATAAATGATAAGGAAATCAGTGTGGCTAACAGTTACTGGCCACAGATGAAAGGTGATGACAGATGAAGTAACCAATAAGAACAGAGATCATAGTAAGAATATGCAACGCCACACTGACAAAAACTCAACTTATAAAAACGTCTTTACTGTGCTTTAGGGCTCGAATTATAAAAACATTCTGAAGTGTACATAGTTCAGCCTTTCTGGAGCATGAAATACTCATGGACAACTCTTGAATGGCTGAGCTACACACTTAAAAAATATGACTCTTCCAGGGTCCTTTAGTAAAGGCAATGCTTCCATTTAGAACCATTCCATGCTTAATTTGCAAAAATGTGGTTGAGCCATTTTCAGAAAAGTTTTAGCTAAATAGATTCATACAACACATTCTGCATCAAGCCATTTGACCAGACCAAGAAACATTTAAGCATGAAGAGGTTCTAACATTATACAAGACTCATGATTCTAGTTATTACCTTTACTAAAAACCCTTGAAAACCCGCTTTTTTATGAAGTGTGTAACGTTAGTACAGTAACAACCTAAATGTGTTAGTGACCAACCTCTCCGAAAATGAAGTTAGCTATCGTTAGAGAAGTTAAACTGAGCCGCTAACATGTCAGGAATAGAAGCCGAAACACCACATCTGTAAATCTCAGCATATCACTCTAAAGGCAGCTCGTTATCGGAACAAAACCTTGTATCTCCAAAATGAGAACTTTACAGGAGAAGGAAAAAACATACTCCACTTTTAATGTAAGTCAATGGAACCAGACATCTTTCCAAGTCAATCTGGGTCATTTATTTTCGTCCATTCGTCATGAAATTTACATACAATATATAGGACGACGAGTTCTTTCAAATGATAAAAATGGAGATACGAGGTTTTATTCCGACAGCAGCGATATGTATACTGTTTATCAGGTGCTTTAGCACACCATATATTAATAGTAAAGCTAGTTAACCTAACTAGCTAGCTTGGTAGTGCAAACGTCCGTTAACACAGCAAATGGCCCAGACGAACGTTATGATTTAAATACACGGCAATAAAAATCTGTTAGACGCACGCGAAGTACACGTAATACCTCATTACCTGAGTAAGATGTCCGAAAAGGCTTTAACTCGTGTCGGAAACAAAACGTCCTTATAAATTAAAGACAACTAGCTAGCTTGCTCGCTAAACACAAAAACATGTGACGTAAACGCCAACTACAACGGCGGATTTATAGACTACATCACCCAGGATGCCGTGCAATGTTTTGTTGACGTTGGACTGCGACGTTTCTTCCGACAAATCTGGGGGATGTAGTTCATTTGGCTCCTTTTAACTGAAGAATAACATGAAATAGACCTCATTATCCACAATCCAGCGCGCTGTATTTTTATCGTTGACTTTAAACACCGATGACAGCACAGGATGGAGGCAGGTAAGAAATGTAGAAATAAAAAACAGTATCAACCAAGCTATAATGTATCGATCAAGAATGGGTATCGCGTGCATGTCATGCTGAAAGTTGGGATTTGTCCGAAGTGAAATGGTCAAGCCGCTTCCTTCAGTATCGTTGTTCCCGAAGGGTTTCGTAACTGAGTTTCAAGTTTTCTCATTGTTCTTCGGTGCTGGCCTGAACGCATCTACCCGGCACAGTCTGACTCATGAAGGCGCTGCTCATAATTTACGTATCAACTTTAAACCATGTTAACGTGCTCTGTCATTTTAGCGGTCAGCTGAGCAGCTCACTGCCCTGACCACACTGTACACGGGTTAATTAGTTAAGTGTGAGATAAACAGTGCTGAATAATAATAGTAATAATACGTCTGAAGGCGATAAAGTCGTAAATGCTCTTTTTTCCAGTCCTGTCAGTAGCTTCTGTACTCAGCTAGCAGAAAGCGCAAACACAAATGATACATACCGACACAATTATTCTTCCTGTTTAGATTTAAGTGCTGTTTCTGGGCATTTCCTGTCATGGTTGTAACAGTAATACGTCTTTCATCTTTACAGTTTTAGCCAAGTATGAAAACCAGATCAACGTGTTCTCTGAATACCTAGAAGACTTGCCTGACACTGATGAGCCAGTATGGATCTTAGGAGAATGTTACGATGTTAAAACAGGTAACACGACTAATGGACATTTGGTAGTTCATCCAGGATTGGTAAGGTGAACAATATGGCCAAAACTGAAAGGAGTATTTCTCTGCCAAATTAAGTGGTTCAGATGTAAGCAAAGTCATTCCGAGTGGTTTGATGTGAAATGGATCATTGTAGAGAAACTCACAGGCTCAGATTTATTTTCAGAGGTGGGGATAGGAACCAGGGCCTTTCTATTTACTGTCCATCACCAACAGTGAACCTACGCATATCTTCTGAACTGTAATGCTGATGATAGTAAAATAGTCATAAATCTGGAGAAAAAACAGTTTTTTTCTCCCTGCATGTACCCCACCGTAATGAATAGATTAAAATAAATGGATTAAAACACATTTTAGGCCAACACTTTATCACAAAACTATCATAAAACAGCGTATCTGACATCAGGCAGCATATATCTAAACATTTCATATAATAACTTTCTGTGAGAGATATGTGGTTCCAGTCACCACCACTGTGAACAAGTCTAACTCGAAAACAGAAAGTTTCACACCAAACCACGGATTGACTTTGCTTCCATCTTAAACATTTAATCATGTAGAATTTTTGAAAAATTGGTGGAGCTGCCCTTTAACTTCTAGAAACTTGAATGTACACAATACACAACATGTATCACGGTGTTGTGAGGGAAAATGCACCACCAAAGCAGGAGCAGGAGTGCCGTGTTTTAAACAAGCTCTTAAAAACTTTAATTACATTGATGTGGTTTAAAATTCAAGGTCTGATGCTGTTAAATCAAATATTTAAGGAGGACAGGAGGAAAAAAGCAATTGGTAAAAATAAATGAATAAATTAAGATTGTGTTACAGTGGGCTGACATCCAATCTGTTCCTTGTTAGTAAGCAGTTTATTCAGATAAACACACTGGTTGTTGAGTACATACTGTCTATAATTATGATATAATACATATATTAAACATGCATTGTGGAAGTACTGACGAGACCCATGATTTCATGTCCTTTTAGGCAAATCAGAGCTTCTTTCAGATGTGCGTTCGCGGCTGTGGTTCACATACAGGAAAAAGTTCTCCCCTATAGGTCAGTGATTTACATACGTTTTCTGAGGTTGCCTGGTTTAGTGTTTCTTTCTGGGAGAAGAACCTGACTGAAATTGCTTTTAGTCCATATTGTGAGAGCCATGACTCAAATTTGTGTTGTTTTTTGTTGAGTTGTGGGCCGTATTTAAAGGCGCTGATGTTGTATTCCTGGGCTGTAGGAGGAACAGGCCCATCATCGGACACAGGCTGGGGCTGCATGCTGCGCTGTGGGCAGATGATACTTGCACAGGCCCTGGTCTGCAGACACTTGGGACGAGGTAAGGCAAAAATACAGTACTACAGAAATACAAAACAATCAAGGCTATTCAGAGCTGCTTGTCTTTCATGTCTGATATCACAAACTACACTACCATTCAAAACTTTGGAATCTCCTGTCATATTGGTTTAATTTTTTTTTTTTGCAGTACTACACATAAATATAAATGAGGCACCACAAGGATTTTAGATGTATTCAACATTCCAAGTGTTTTGGAAACAGGATAATGATAATTGCCTATTTATCTATTTATAGTCCATTTTTATCAAGTTATTTGCCTCAAGATTAAGAAAAATCAAGAACAATATGAGGCATTGTGGATGTTTATTTTATTATAATATTACCAGAAATGTTGAAGCAGTTATTCATCACTTCATTTATCAGTCTGCACATTCTGGATCTCTTTTTTTTCTACAGCTTCCAGTTAATTACTTGAAACTTTTGAGGTTGCACAGGGCAGTATATTAGAATCATTTACATATATATCTTTATGAGACAAGAGCTCATTCAACTCAAGACTCTCTACCAAAATGCACCTCAGAGCGCCACAGGAAGTCATTCTTACCTGTGGCCATCAAACTCTATAACTCCTCCCTCAGTGTGTGATTCACACAACTCAATACCAAAACTGTTCATATGTGCAATAATAACAATTGTGTGTGTAATAACTCAGAGGGACACTAACTTCATTTAAATAATTGTAACTGCTTTATACCTGATGTTTCATATTACTATCATAATCACTGCCACCTTACTATATTCATAAGTACTTAAATCCTGTGTACATACTGTAAATTTCTCTATATTGTCTTAAATTATTAGTAAGGTGTTTATTTTTACATAAATGGCTGCAACTGTAACAACTGCAATTTCCCCCTGGGATCAATAAAGGAATCTGAATCTGAATCTGAATATCTGCAACTAATAACTTTTATGGTGCTGGGCAATATAATATAATATGGCGATACTTGAGATTTACACCATATTTATTGATCTGATACATCTGATCAGTGGGAACCAAGAAAAAAGAACCAGTAGTGCTACATTAAAAAAAAGTGTGAACACTTTTATTCAATATTTGACAAAACTTACTGTTTTGCAGTAAATCCAGTTAAATGGGACTAATTTCACTCTCTTCATAATGAAACATGCAGTTGGTCAGTGTTCTTCAGGTAGTCCAAAATATGTTCAGAAAAGTATACTGTATTGTATCATCACATAATTTATCATGATAACAACGTATATTGTCATACTACCCAGCCCTAATAGTGACTGCACTGTTTACTGAAACACCATAGAGTGGCGGTGGGTAGCAGAGGGAACTCAGCCAGTGGAGTACCAACGCATCCTACACTGCTTTCTGGACAGAAAGGATAGCTGTTATTCGATTCACCAGATGGGTAAGTGATACTTTATATGTGTGTGTATGTGAGTGCAGGCGTGTAAATAAAAACCTCAGTCTTGTCCTGCACTCTCTCGTCTCTGCTTGGTCCAAGCTCACACAATGAACCATATTGTTCTACCGATTATGACCGTTTGTCATTTCACGGCGGTCACCAGTAGAACTGTCAATGTTCTCTGTACAGCTCTTAAATAAGACTCAGTGCAGACCACGTTCATTACATGTCCCCATTTTTTTACCACCCTCAGCCCCCCTGTGTGTTTTATTGTTCTATATGAGTACTTTCTGTGCATTGTCTCTGTGTCTGAGCAGCTCAGATGGGGGTGGGCGAGGGGAAGTCTGTTGGAGAATGGTATGGTCCAAATACAGTGGCGCAAGTACTCAAGTAAGTGCCAATTTCTTCTTCTCTCTCTCTTCAGAAAAGTAAAAATATTTGGAATAGTCTATATAATACAGTTTGAAGTATTAGTTTAATTTATTTTGCTGGCATCATGTTGTTTTGAAAAGTGCTGGAAAGCAAAGAACTAAGCAAAGAAATGTAGCCTATGATAATATTTGGTCAGAAACAGGCCTACAGTGGCAATTAGGGACAGGAAATTCTGTTCATTTTATGCACTTGGTTATTTTGAACTGTTTGTTTTAGTTAGAGATGGGGTTGTAATCTGTTCCAATCCAGGCATATTTTAATAGATCAGCAACATGAAGACAGATCCAATTATGATCTTTTGTTATGTTTTTTGTGCTCCATTTACACCCCTTGCACAGGGCTATTCTGCACAGGGCTATTCTGCAGAGGGCTATTCTGCACAGGGCTATTCTGCACAGGGCTTTTCTGCTTATAATGTACAATCCCAATTCCAATGAAGTTGGGATGTTTTGTAAAACATAAATAAAAACAGAATACGATGATTTGCAAATCCTTTTCAACCTATATTCAATTGAATACTCTACAAAGACAAGATATTTAATGTTCAAACGGATAAACTTTATTGTTTTTTGCAAATATTCACTCAATTTGAATTTGATGCCTGCAACACGTTCCAAAGAAGTTGGGACTGAGGCGTGTTTACCACTGTGTTACACCACCTTTCCTTTTAACAACACTCAATAAGCGTTTGGGAACTGAGGACACTAATTGTTGAAGCTTTGTAGGTGGAATTCTTTCCGGTTCTTGCTTGATGTACAACTTCAGTTGCTCAACAGTCCGGGGTCTCTGTTGTCATATTTTGTCATAGAAGTTGGGACAGGGGCAACAAAAGACTGGGAAAGTTAAGGAATACTCAAGAAACACCTGTTTGGAACATTCCACAGGTGAACAGGGTAATTGGAAACAGGTGAGTGTTGTGATTGGGTATAAAGGAAGCATCCCTGAAAGGCTCTGTCGTTCACAAGCAAGGATGGGGCGAGGTTCACCACTATGTGAACAACTGTGTTGTTCAACAGTCTGGGGTCTCCGTTGTCGTATTTTGCGCTTCATAATGCGCCACAAATTTTCAGTGGGAGACAGGTCTGGACTGCAGGCAGGCCAGTCTAGTACCCGCACTCTTTTACTACGAAGCCATGCTGTTGTAACACGTGCAGAAATGAAATAAGCAGGACGTCCCTGAAAAAGACGTTGCTTGGATGGGCACTAACACCCCCCCATACCATCAGAGATGTTGGCTTTTGAACTTTGTGTCCTGATAACAATCCGGACAGTCCTTTTCCTCTTTGGCCCGGAGGACACGACGTCCATGATTTCCAAAAACAATTTGAAATGTGGACTCGTCAGACCACAGGACACTTTTCCACTTTGCGTCAGATGCATCTCAGATGAGCTCGGGCCCAGAGAAGCCGGCGGTGTTTCTGGGTGTTGTTGATATATGACTTTCACTTTGCATGGCAGAGTTTTAACTTGCACTTGTAGATGGAGCGACGAACTGTGTTCACTGACAGTGGTTTTCTGAAGTGTTCCTGAGCCCATGTGGTTAATATCCGTTACAGAATGATGTTGGTTTTTAATGCAGTGCCGCCTGAGGGAATCGAAGGTCACAGGCATTCAGTGTTGGTTTTCTGCCTTGCTCCCTTTATACCCAATCACAACACTTACCTGTTTCCAATTACCCTGTTCACCTGTGGAATGTTCCAAACAGGTGTTTCTTGAGTATTCTTTAACTTTCCCAGTCTTTTGTTGCCCCTGTCCCAACTTCTTTGGAACGTGTTGCAGGCATCAAATTCAAAATGAGTGAATATTTGCAAAAAACAATAAAGTTTATCTGTTTGAACATTAAATATATTGTCTTTGTAGTGTATTCAATTGAATATAGGTTGAAAAGGATTTGCAAATCATCATATTCTGTTTTTATTTATGTTTTTTACACAACGTTCCAACTTCATTGGAATTGGGGTTGTATTTTTTTACCACCTTCCTCTCAGGCCATTAGAAGCATACACAATATATAAATGCATCATTTGCACGAAAATACTTACGTACATACATACGTACATAGGATAAAATACATTTCAGACAAAGTGGTAACTTATCATCTTCTTTGCAAACAATGACACTTTATGCATATTAACCTTCTCTGCAGACTTTTTAACATCAGAATATGTGAGAACACATGGCTATGTTCATGAAACGTGGCTCTTTTTCATATTGACAATATCTTAGATCTGATTGGACTATAATATTAAATGCTGTAACTGTGAGTTGCCTGAATAATGACAGGGAACCGCTGCTGTGCTGTGTTTGGAGGAGAGGATGGATTTTCTCTCTCTTCATTTTGTTAGCAGCGACCACCCCTCCCCCTTTCCTAAAATCATAAACTCTTCAAATCTACACAGTTCACAAAAATGGCATGTTCATCATTCAGAACAGTGAGCTTCACCGAAAGGGGATGAGTCTGCATGCAACAGGATAACCAGGCTCTTCCAGTAATATTCTGGAATGGAGTTTTAAGTTCAAATATTTACGGAAAGGTCATGTTAAAACTGACCATACAGGTGTTCTCCTTGTAAAAATAATATTCTCAAACATCTTTAACTCAGGCCCAAATAAACCGACACATTTTTGCCAGATATTTCCTGCCCAGTGTGTCCATTGACAAACTATTAACAGACTCTTTTCATCTGGTACGTTGTCTGAAACAACAATGAGTAAGTCCGTAAACACTGAAAACTAGAAACAGATGCATAACTGATCTGCGTTTTTCTAAAAGCATCTTAGCGTTTAGAGCTTTGCTGTGTTACAGATGTTTGCTGTGTTACAGACGTTTACTCGAGCAAACTAACTAGCTTAGCTGATTAATATATAGTGTGTTAAAGCACCTGCTAAACAAAATTATATATAATGAGCTGCCGTTAGAGTGATATGGTGTGATTTACAGATATGAGCAAGTATTTCGGCTTCTATTCCTGACATTAGCAGCTCAGTTTAACTTCTCTAGTTAACTTCGAGTTAACCTGCTAACTGTATGTCCTAGAAAACCAAAATGAAATTAGTTCAGAAAGGGTTTGACAGAAAATATTGTGGATTTTTGTTTGTTTTTGTTTTTTTGCTCCCAGGAAACTTGCGCTGTTTGATGATTGGAACTCCTTAGCTGTGTATGTGTCAATGGACAACACTGTAGTGATAGAAGACATCAGTAAGTGTTTGGGCACTATGCTCTACATTCTTGCAGTGTACACTACATACTTCACACCAAATTAAGAAAAAAATGTTGAAGAACAAGTTTGGAGGAACCTCCTCATTATGTAAACGTTTTCTTGGAACTGTACATCCAAGCCAGTAACCTTTTAGAACATCTTTATAACATCTCTCTCGCTCTCTTTCATAGAAAAGCAGTGCCATCAGGCAAATCAGGAAGCAAAGCCCAGGGCAGGCCCCTGTGCCTGGGGGGAAGTTTACACCTCAGACGAGTCATTGTCAGGGCAACGGCAGGCTCCGTGCCCCCTCTCTCACTTCCATGCCACCTCCCAGCATCCCCTGGACTGGAGGCCCCTGCTTCTGCTTATTCCTCTCCGCATGGGCATCAACGACATCAACCCCGTCTACATTCAGGCCCTCAAAGTATGGAGAGTTCTGGTCTTAAACTCTAGATGCTCTTCACAGCAGACTTGTATTATATGATTTAAACTAAATGAAATGAATGGAATGGAATGTTACTGATGTTTAACTTGTTATGAACTACATCAAGATAAATTATACAAAACCAGAACTTTACACTAAAAAATACTTAAAAACACATAATGCTCAAACAATATTGCTGAAATATTATTAAGTGACAAAAAAATAACCAAAATAGTGACTTGACAGGAGAAGGCAAAGTGTTCTCTGCTTTTAATGTAAGTAGTGATCATTTTTAATCTCAAGAAATTTCTATTGGTCCATTCTTCATAATGTGATCAAATGACACAGAAAACTGTGATACCTGACAGCAGTGAGAGTCAAACTCTCTCTCTTCTTTTTTTTTCTTCAAGGAATGTTTTAAGATGCCTCAGTCGTGTGGAGTGCTGGGGGGAAAGCCCAACTTGGCTTATTACTTCATTGGATTTGTAGGTGAGTTCTCTCACATTGAGTTTCTCTGTGGTGTGTAATACAATTTCAAAAGCAACCTTATGGAATAACAAGTACTCGTCTATCTTTTTTTTTTTTAACCTCCAGACGATGAGCTGATCTATCTGGACCCCCACACCACACAGTTAGCTGTGGACTCGGAGACGGGGAGCACTGTGGACGATCAGAGTTACCATTGTCAGAGGAACCCTCGGCGCATGAAGATCACCAGCCTGGACCCGTCTGTAGCACTGGTAAGACTGTCAGTGTGAACGTCTAGGGCTTCACAATACATCATGTGTTCATGGGCCCATATCATGGGAAACCTCACTTATTTTAAATCAAACAGTTTGATTGGGGCAGCATGGTGGCGTGGTGGGTAGCGCTGTCGCCTCACAGCGAGGAGTTCGATTCCCCGGCTGGGTGACCGGGCCCCCCCCCCGCGACCCTGAGGGAGAAGCGGCTTAGAAAATGGATGGATGGATGTTTCAAAATGTACCATTCACTCCCCAAACCATACAGTTTATATATGGATGTTTTTTTGTGTGATGTCACAAGAATCAGTCTCATTTGCATATATTCACCTACTCAGCTTACAGTAGTTTAGTCAAAATATGGCAAAACATTCACTATGTCACATTATTGGTTCACCTGTACTGTGGTTTTAATATATTGACCATTTTGTGAGGAATGCCACAGGTCACCAAATGGTGTGATACAATAGCAAGAGCAAAAGTATTTTGTACTATTTTACACACAGTTCTACCCAACAGTCTGTTTTTATTTGAAATTGTTTCCTTTTACCATATATACAAACAATGGTTAATGTGTTTTCTGTGCTTTTGGGTAACAGGGCTTCTTCTGCAAGAGTGAGGAGGACTTTGACAGCTGGTGTAATCTAGTCCAGCAGGTAGGGCACTCGCACTGTCTATGAATCATCCAGCCTGCTGGTGTGGTAGAGCTTTAATCTATTCTCCTTATGATCCAAAAGGAGATTCTGAAGAAGCGGAACCTGCGGATGTTTGAGCTGGTGGAGAAGCATCCCTCTCACTGGCCACCGTTCATTACCCCGACTAAACCTGAGGTGCAGACCACAGGAGCAGGTGGGAGTGCTGCTTTGAACCTCACCCAAACTTTAAATCTTTCAGCTGGTTATTCTGTGGCAAACCTCTGAGCCATTTCAGAGCTTTAGAAGAGACTTCTTAGATAAACATCTTCTTTCACTAGACAGTGGCCAGTAAAAGTATGGACTTAATACGCACTATAATGCCAAAAGTGTGTGGACAACATTAATATGGAGCTGCCCCTTTTGCAGCTGTAACAGCCTCCACTTATCTAGGAAGTCTTAGGAATTTGTGTATTTGTGAGGTGAGGCACTGATGCTGGATGAGAAGGCCTGACTTGTAACTGACATCCCAGTTCATGTAAAGGTGTTCAGAGGGATTGAGATCAGGGCTCCGTTAAGTGAACTCCCACCAAACTCGTCAAACCATGTTTTTATGGTCCTCGCTTTTTTCTCCCACCATCTAGATGCTTCCATTTCACAGTAGTAGCACTTACAGTTGACGGGGGCAGATCTAGCAGGGCAAAAATTTCAATAACTAACTTGTAGCAAAGGTGGCATCCTATGATCATGTCTTGTTGAAAGTCATTGAGCTCTTTACTGCCCATTCTACTGCCAATGTATCTAATCTATGGAGACTATGTGCTTGGTTTTATGCTTCTGTGAGGCTGATACACATGAACTCAAAAATGATTAGGGTTGTCCACATACATTTGGCCATATAGTGTAAGTTTAAACCTGTGATGATAGGAACCAGGGGTCCCGAAGTCTGCTGCTCAAATATACCCTTGTTATTTACTATCAAAAAAGACTAGTAAACTGTAGACTGTCTTAATTACATAAGATATGTAATATTGCTTATGCTAAAGTAATGTTTTGTTTCCATTTCATTTCACCTTACACTGCTCTATATGTATCTCAGCTTTAAAAATATGTTTTAGGCCAGAATTTTATCTCACAGTTACTGTAAAATCTATCATAAAAACTAGTGCACAATCTCAGGCATCAGCCAGTTTATTTCTGTCCATTTTGTGCAATAACTTCTTGTGAGGGAGCTTTTAGAAGCATTAAACACTTCAGATGTCTGGTTCCTATCACCACCATTGTGAAAAATTCTGGAAAAGTACTTTGTTTAAGTCTTAACAAGTTAATTATGCACACATTTTGTAAAATTGGTGAAATGACCATTTAACTAGTCAGCATACTGTCTATAGCAGTTGTTCCCATTGTTGGTCCTGTCTTTCCCCTGGTCACATCTACTTCAACCCATGAAGAGCCTTAGCTGACTTCTTCATTCTAACGAATGAGTTGTTCAAGTGATATCACTGTCAATTTTAGAGATTATCTGAAAGGGACAGAAGCCACTCTTGGCATCCTATTCTTCCACATAGCCCTCTGAGCTGATGAGTAGCTCGGCTTTGTGCCATATTGACTGGAAAGCTGTGGTAACGTTCCATGAAAGATTGTTTTTTAATTGACCATATACATCATGATCAGCGGGCAAAAAGACAAACATTTACCCCATATGCAATCAGCTGCTCTGATAGCTTCAAATAGTTCTTTTTGAAAGGGTGGTCATGCAATGCAGCTATTACAGAGTGGATAGATGCTTAGTTTAGGTGAAAAAGCCTTTAAATTCTCCTCCTTATTCCAGTAATACATTTCATCTCTGAACACCTGACTGAAATTGGGTAGTTGTTATTATTCAGTGCTCTGTATAGATACTCAGATAGTATACATGTGTATATCCAGGCACTGCTTAGTGAAAGCGATCTGAACCATTTTCCCCTTGAGCAACCTCCTCTGTCTGCTTTGTTCTTTCTTCCTCAGAGTTCATCGAGTCCACAGACAAGCTGTTCGAGTCGGAGGAGGAGTTTGAGATCCTAAACGTGTGAGCTCCACCCTCTCCCCCTCCCTCCATGCAATCAATGAAAGATCAGGATAGAGGTGGAGCCTCAGGTTTCTGCTCATCCATGCTGCACAAGTGCCTCAGATCAACACCAAGCACAACACAGTTATCAATACGCAAAAAACAAACAAACAAACAAAAAGCAACCAGTAATAATGAAGCAGGGCTAGGGAATGACCTCCTGGCCAGCTAATCCAGATGGATGGAAAGTCAGTATTTACAGCATCACTGAGCTCATGCTGTCTCACTTTGGAACGCAAAGAAAAGAAAAACAATAAGCCACGGATCACTGTAGCCACTCTGTGTGATGTTTTTTTAGGCACGTCTGAGAGACTTGTTTTTTTTTATAACTGTTCAGAGAATTCTCTGATTGCATGAACTTTATTGTACTGTATCACAGCATCTCCCACTGCAAAATGAAACAGGACCTGGGGGAGGACGGGCATGGGAATGATACTTTCCGTAGAAGTCACGGTTGCAGTTCATACATGTATTACCTCCTGAATCCAGGAGACAGCAGATATGCAGAAATCTTTTATACAGTGTTAAATGAGGAAAAGGACAAAAACCTTATCTGTGGAAAGTGCCTCTCTCTCTCTCTCTTTGACATATTTATGTTATACGGAATGGTTAAGGTCGTTGTTTCCTTTCCTCATTAACCAAACAGGTTAAAATAATTGCACCCTCTACAAACTCCTCTAAAATTGTGTTCATGTAAATATGCCTGCAAATAAAGATATTTAAACACCCTTCTTTGGTTTTCCATTGCTTTCTTTCTTTTCTAAGAATAAAAGAGTGCTTCTATGACTGTGACAGTGGCCTATAATAAGTGGAATCTTTTCACTTCAGTGGCTAAATGTGAGCACGGTTTTCGAGGCTGGACTAGACACAGAACATGGACACGATGCTGGAAACAATAAACGGCCTAAGCACATATAAATTATTTGACATTATTTAAGTAAAAGCTATCTACTAAATTCACTGAAGGTCAGTATGTCATACAATATACTGGCTTTAAAATTTCTCAAAAAATAGTCTCATCAGCATTTTCCCTCCTCTTTTTCTTTGTTTTCAGACCTTTCTCTGACAGGGAGAGAGGGGGGTGGGGGAGGTTTTTTTTTTTTTTTGCAGTGGCAGAGTGTTGCATAAGAACTCCAGTCATGATCTCCACTCTGTCCAGCAGAGGGAGGCAGGCACTCGCCAAGTTTGCCAAGGGCCACAAAAGGCCGTTCTGCATGGAATGTGTTCAGTCGGGAACCTCTAGTCTTAGCGCATCTTAGAGCAGTGTTGCATCATGCCGAATCGCAAACATCTGATAAGAAAGCACGCACGCATGAGTCACAGTCAAGAATACCTTGGCACTTTTTTATTGCAATAGCTCTATGACAAGCAAAACCCAATTTGATAAATATACACCAAAAATAAAATATAAAAATGTAGAACTGACAAAAAAATCCCCCAGACATCCCTCGTTTGTGAAATCAAGGAAAGTGGGTGCTGTGTAGCATGGTCAACGAGAGAAAAGGGATATCAAAAATTACAATATTTACAAAGGAAGACGGTGTTCAGAATGATCCGATTCGGTCAGCACTATCAGCGTGGTTCAGCCCGATCGCAAACTTTTAAGCAGCAGATGTGAGCATTGACTGGGATCCTCAAGAGAAACAACAAACTGCAAATTGTCAACACACGCTCTGCCCATCTCAGATTCCTCTTTTTTTCTTCCCCCTCCCGCCCCTCTCTCTCTCTCTCTCTCTCTCTTCCTTAATCCAAACAAAAGGCAAATAACTCAGTTCTACAATTCCAAACAATAAGAGTTATCCCCGAATTCTAGATCCTCGAGAGAGCCCAAAGTACAAAAACACAAGCTTGATTAGTTTTCAGGTTGTCACTGTAGTTATTGTGTAGAAAAAAGTTTCCAAGAAACGGTATACTACTGTTAATTTTTTTTCCCATTTCACATATTACATACATTAAAGCAACGCAATATCATGACACAATAGCATGACACAAAAGCTAGTCAAAGAAAGAAAGGGCCGGCCACGAGGGTCCCGCCATCGAAACGAATGGAGAAGATCACTGACATACAGCTTTGTCCCAACATCATCTGGACTACTACTGTAAAGCTAACACTTCTTACTACACAGCTTTCAACCACAACCTCTACCCAACATCTCTTCATATAAAGCTTTCAGGTACAGGCAAGAAAGGGACTTGTTAATAACCCTTAGTCATTTAAAAATAAATAAAATAAATAAATAAATAATAAATAAATGAATAAATAAATCAATAAAAAAAAAAACAAAGACAAAGAGATGTGAGAAACACATGGTCTTAAGTAAGGTCATATTTACACAATTTCTCCCTCTCTGCGAGTTATATATTAATATAATTGCAATCACCAGCAATGCTCTGTACAAACTGTCCCGCATACAGTGAACATCACCGTATTCAAGAAATAAAACGTTAAATTCATGAATAAATAACCAACCAACGTACAGAACAGAGCATTGTGTAGAACAGTAGGCTACAGTATGTACTGTATAGGAATGGATGAGCGCATAGACGTTTGTTAGTACAGTACCAGTGCAGTGTTCAGCTATATGTGGCATGGTGTGTCAGATTGGTGACCAACAGGGGAAAAAAAGCAACCGCATTGTTCAGTAAACATTTCTTTTCGTCCAGTCGTGGGCTAAGAAAATGAGAAAACGCCATCTCTGTGTAACACCTCAAAATGTAAACAGTATGCCTCGCATTTGAAAGAAACCTAAAACCCTGTTACTGTTTCTTCTGTGCACGGCCAATGGAATGGACAGGTGTTTTGCATCTTATTTGCTCAGCTTTTTTGACTAGACAGCACGCTAAAAGGGGCAATTCCACCAATATTTCATAATTTCTGGATTATTAAATAGTTAAGAGTGGGCTGATGTATTGTTCTTGAGAAACCTGTTCAAAGTGGCGGTGATGGGAACCACATAATTTGAGCAAGTCCTGGCAGTGGTAACAGGAAAAATTGTCTCCAAAGAAAATGCATTTTTTTCAGATTTACTATTATTTTACTATTATCAACATCACATATCAAAACTCAGAAGACACATGTAGGTTCACTGGTCATTTTGGAAAGTACATAAAATGGCTATGTTTGCAATGCAGACATTTCGACCTCTGGTTCCTATCACCACCACTGTTTTTCTACAATGGCCCATTTCACATCAAATCATTCTGGGTTACATTGTTTACATCGCAATGGCATAATTATGCAGAAAATGTGAAATGGTGGAATTCCACCTTAAGACAGGCGAAATGTCAAAAAGAAACTGCACCAAAATGGCCTATTAGACCAAAGCAGATGAGCGTAGTAGCACTTTTATCTTCTTTTCACAAGAGTTTTCTAGAACAGCCAAAGCTCACAGACAACCTAACTACACTCTCTACCCATTGACCATTCTCTGCCAGAGCTGATATACTCAAAAAAATAAACGTTCTTCAAAACAATGCTAGAAAACAACCGTTTTTAGGGTGTGAAGAACCTCCACGTAAGGCAAAGGTTCTACACCAACTGAAGAATTACCCTAGAACGGTTCATCCAAGCCATGAACCATTTAAGAACCTTTATTTTTAACAGTGCAGAGGCATCAGCAGACGTTTCTCAGCCATTTCAACAACCTCCCACATTATAACCAAATGCTCCACTTTGGGACTTTAAGACTGATCTACCATTCCAGCAATACTACGTTTTATTTGTCTTAGGGAGTCTTCAATGAAGACAATCTAACTGCGCCATATTAGATCTATTTTCAATCTTATGGACAGGAGGTAGTATCCATGTTAATGGGAAAAACTGTTATCATCTAGTACCTACAAAGTGCTATCTGCATCTTAAGAAAGTATCCTGGTTCTGCGCTTTTGCGATACTTTTCTATCACATCGCATGAACCGTCCAATGTTACGTAACTTCCACTCATGGAACACGCTGGGAGGGGAGACAGACAAGCATTTTCATGGTAAATCCCCTTAGGGCTTGGATACACTGGACACAAGTCAGACCTGCTATTAGGAGCCTCTCAGCAGCAAATTCAATACACGATTCAATGTACAGATCATTACCCTTGTTCTGATGTACATTTTTCTCTGGTTTGCTGCCACAGTGATGCACACAAGCTTCGGAGGTGGTAGTACATTCTTACAAATAAAAGTGCTCAAAGGTGACACAGATGGTTCTTTAAATAATAGGGCTGGGAAGTTTCTCGATACTAATACCAATTCCTTATGAATAGCTACACTAAGTGCGCTTTAGTGATTTGGAGACCTCTCTGGTGGAAATGTGTAATTGCATGCAACATGTAGAAGAACACTGTTTCATCGGTTGTGCTTTGGACCCCTTCCCCTAGTGGATGAATCTGATCATTATGAGCGCGCTGGAAGGGTATTCAAAGAGAACTCAGTAAAAACACGGTGAAAGACGTGCCTTCAGAGACCGTAAGTAAATTATCTACTGTTGTCGTCACGTCTTCATAATTAGAACTTTGATTTGATAAATCTCAACTGAGCATGAAGTGCTGACCTTAATGGACAACAAACTAAGCAATAAGCACTGACATTAACAACATGCATAAGGAATGTAATTTAGACAACTAATCAGCAGTCAAAATTTTGAAACAAGCATGCTTATTGGCTCTCTATTACTGATAAGACTTATTAGTAGACACATTAAAAATGTTCAATACTTAGTGGTATTGAATTAATTCAGTCAGTAGTATGAAAGTATTTCAATACATGCCCTTTTAAAGAACCACTGCATTTCTGTAAATGATACGAGTTCCTAGCCCAACCCAGGCCAAGAATCATTGAGGAATGTTTACTTTTAAGAGTGTGAGATTATTTCATTACTAGCATGTTTTATTAAATATTGGGAATTTGAGCAACATGCTGAACATGAGCCTTCTTCCTTGTGCGACCTCACTGGGCCTTCCGAACTGTCTCACCGGTTCATGTATCCAGGCCCTTAGCGGAAATGAAAACCCCCAACTGTCAGTATCATACAAGCTGTACAGTAAAAATTACATGTTCAGTGTTCACAGAGGTGGTCTGTGCGGCCAACTTAAAACCCCTTTACAATTTATGTGCAGGATCTGCAAGCAACTAAATGCTCCCTGAAAAAATACACCCTTCATATAAATACAAATCAATATAAATAAACAAGATATATATATTATATATGTGCGTGAGTGTACGTGTGTGTGTGGAGGGGACTACTAAGTAGTTGGCACATTTTACAAAATGTTATTTGATATACAAGCTCCTCCTATTTACAAAGTTCTAGCAGATTTCGTTAAGGAACAAAATGACGACTGTAAATAAGAACGACAGAGTACCATAAAGGGAAACTAATAAGTGCTATATGTCTGGTTGGAGTTCACAGTTCTGATTTTGACTTATATTCAGTGCAGACACTCAAGTAAACAATAACTGTTGTCAAAAAACAAAGTAACCGATTTTTTTTAACACAAAAAAAAATGGAACCGGTTTGAGGCAGTTATGTAGGAGATACAGAGCAAAAGAGGTTGTGCAGTTTCAGTCTTTGTTGTTGGAGGTCTGATGAGGAGGAGGAGGAGGCAGCTTCCTCTTCTGCATTCCAGAGTTCATTGGATTCCCAATGTCCTGATTTCCTCCCAGCATATGACTTGCTCACTCTGCATGAAAGAAAGAGGCATATTAAGTTTGTATCTGCAAAACTGCCTTTTTTGAGCCAAATCACGCTACTTACATCTCTCAAACGGTATCTGCTTTGAACCTTTGTAACAATTACAACCAATTATAATCTTTCATGCAGGGGGAATTTTTACATAATTAAAATCCTCAAGATGTAAACAAAGTCATTCAAATACTTTGTTCCTGACTCAGAATTGTTAACAGTGGTGATAAGCGTTTAAGGCCTGTAAGGGTCACATTAAAAATGGTTCTGAATACGCTGTCTGATGCCTGATACATTGTTCTATGTTTTGGAATAGGATTTAGGCCTAAAACATACTTCTGAATTACATTCATGGTGTTTTAAGGCAAAATAATCCCCAAAGAATTTCCTCTAGACTTACCCCTACTTTATTTTTTTACTATCAAAATAACAGTTGCATTCAACTTCCGGCACCGCTGTGAGTGGCAGCCTTTCCAGTAGCTCTGTTTATATATTCTGTTTATGCACTGTTTCTTTTTATGTATGCTTGCATTGCTTTTTTCACCCTTACTACTTTTACTGTCCTGTTTTGTGTGACTGCTACTGGCTGCTAAATTTCCTTAGAGATCAATGAAGTATCTGTCTATCTCTATCTCTCTCTCTCTCTCTCTCTCTCTCTCTCTCTCTCTCTCTCTCTCTATCTATCTATCTATCTATCTATCTATCGGAAAAACTCAGCAGACACTTGTGGGTTCACTGGTGATTGTGGATAGTAAGTAAAATGGCTATATTTGTGTTGTAGACACTGTGACCCCCGGTTCCTATCACCACCACTGTAAAGAAATCAGAGTCAGCAAGATCTCAGCATCCTCTTACATCTGAATTATGGAGCAATTTTGAACATTTACCCTTTAAAGAAATGAGACCTTGAAATGGACAAAAATAACATTTCCTCAATTTTATATCCCAAATGCTGTCTAATAATGAAAACATTAAAACTTCATTTTTAAAAACTCAAACTATAAAATGGATAAACCTAACCTTGGAATGAATTGCCAAACCATTGGTGTCTCCTTTTTTTTCCCCCCCTTTTACCAATCCTATTAAGTCTAGGTGTAGGCTTTCACCGAGACTGCTGCACCATCCACTGAAGTGTCATAACCCCGACTTGTAAATGAACATAAGGATTACTGCTGTCTAAATTCATGTGCATTAACAAAAGTTCAAAAAATCATTTTGAATTCTTTAACGTTCATAAGGCCTCGTGTGTGGCACAGTTTAACATTATTCTAATTGGTTGCGTTGCTTAAATATAGTCTTGCACCCAAAACACTCTTAGAAAACAAGCTGTGCAATACAGATGAGGATCAGCATGACAATCACAATGAAGATGGCAAAAGTGATGAACAAGAATGAGAAGTTCTGAAGAAAACACACAGGACTACTTGCTTCACAAATCAATGCCTTTACTTCGTCTTCTTCAGAAAGCTGGGTGTCACAGGACGACACTAATCCACGTGCTAACTGACATGCAGCATGTGCACACTGAAAGTTAGCATCGCAGTTGACCGCGCAGCGTCTCCACTTAATGGACTTGCACAGCAGCTGGGATGGAGCGGAACAGTACCTTTCTACATGTCCGTCACCATTACTGCTAAAGTCAGAGAGCAACCACTTGCAAGTGTTGTCAAATCCATAATATCAGCATAATAAAACCAACGTGATCCCTGTTTATGTAAACGTGATATAATTAATAGATTGGTCATGTAATTAAAATTATGGAAACCTCTGACCTTATTCTCGCTGAGGGGATGAAAGTTGTGAAAGACCACACTTGATCACAAGGTTCCCCTGTTACTCCCTAATGTTTGTAACCAGTTACTTTTCAAGATGTGCTGCAAAAGTCTGGCCATTTGTGCTCATATATTTTAGAGGGAAATGCTGCTTGTCTAGTTTTTATGAAAATGTTTAGCCCAATTCAAAATAGTCATATTAAAAAAGCACATTATTTGCCATTAGTTTGAACCCCTGATCTTAGGCAATGAAAAAAAGGACGGTGTGATTATCAACCTTTTTTCCCCTCACACTGTCTGCATAATTCTATCTTCCTATCCATTCTAGAGAAACATACAGTAGGAACTGTTTACATTGGTGGTGATAGAAACCAGACCTCTGATAAAACTTAGTACCTTAAAATTTTAAAAAGAGCTAAAACATTACAAACACGCTGAACCCTCAGACATTGTTTTATGATAGTTCTACTATATGATTTTAGTGTAAAACAGTGGTGACCAAATTTATGCCACCTTCCTCACAAGTTCATTCTTAAGACTTTGAAGGTCATAATTATGAATTGATTGATGAGAGTGTAACCCCCAAGACCCAGAAGGATAAGCGTTTTAGAAAGTGTGTGTGTGTGTGTGTGTGTGTGTGTGTGTGTGTGTGTGTGTGTGTGTGTGTGTGTGTGAGTGAGAGAGATGAGAGTTAATTTTGAATTACTACAGCAAGGTGAAAAGCAAAGGATACTGTTTTTATTAAGTTAGAAGTTTCACACAATGGACTCATATCTCTATTTTCATGTGTGGCTGCTTTGACTTTAAAATGCCTCCAGTTTATCAGCAGCTACCATTGCTTTTTTGTTGACAAGGCCCCAATTCAAATACTTCAACACGAAATATGACATTGTAGTGCCGTTCATGTGCGCTCATTTCATAAATATGATATTTCAACACAACTTGAAGGCGGCATGAGCTTCACCTCGAACACACCTGCTCCACATAATGAAGGTGATCTGAATATGAGAGCCAGGTGAGTTGGATCTGAACCCTACAAGGCGGTAGATATCCAGGATTAGGCACCCCTGGTCTAAAACACAAATTTTTTCAGATTTCCCACTATTTTACCATTATTAATATTACACATAAAACTCACGGTCATATTGGATCATAAAGTAAACAGATATATCAGCTTTGTAGACATCAGAAGCCCTGGTTGCCACCACCACCACTGTAAAGAAACCACTCTGTTCAGTTTCTCTACACTGCAGCGCTTCACATCAAACCACTCTGAATGACTTTGTTTACATCTTAATGACAATCACACAGAAACTTTTCAATAAATGATCATGGAAAATTGGTTTATAAAAGTACTATTGAGCATGACTATATGCGGCATGAAGAAAAGCCTCCACATACTTGGTAATTATGCTCAGTAGGCTCAACACTGAGAACAGCAGTCTTTGAATTGCACTGTATGACATCAGACCTGGATGACATCAGACATATTTGTTTACTATGAATTTTTTTTTTTAAGATCACGTAACTCCTTGAATGCACTGAAATTACCCAATCTTCTACTAATGAGCAGGTCCTGGCAACACAAACCTCCTCATTAAAAGCATACTGAAGTATATGATACACAAAAGCTAGCTGAACATGAAGACACGTCTTACAGTCTTATAGACATGCTTGATGCACAGAAAGATGTGTGTGGGTCTGAGGGCATGGCAAATATATGCTGAAACGACAAACATTCATATCAAAGATTGATCTCCTGATAACTGTCTCTATGAAAAAAGCCCCAAAAGACAATGCTATCTGCATGTGTTTATCTTTAATGTGGATTCATAACCTCACTTTACAAATCCATATCTACCCTACACAGACTTGGGTGCCCACAAACAACAACAAAGAAAAAACAAACAAAACAAACAAAAAAAAGTCTATTTAAGTGCATTTTCAGTGCAAAACAAAGTCAAATTTCCTTCAGTGACTCCAGGTCTCGAGGACTTTTTTTTAAAATACATTTTAAATGTTTCACTATATTGAGAGGCATAACTATTCAATGCTGAAAGGACACTTCTTTTTTAAACTGCTTAAGACAGTGTAATCAGCAGCCATTTCGCATCAAAAAAAGCAGAATAGAAAACAAAGACAAGTTCAAGTGTAGCACAGGACCTTAGCTACAATTAAAGAACACCACAATACTAACAGTTAAAGTCAGCATTATATACATACTTATACACACATACACACACACACACACATACACACACACACACACACACACACACACACTGCATTGCCTAATAATTCAAATCCACAAGCCACCATGCTAAAAGTTAAACGAGCAAATGTAAAGGAAAAAATATAAATTTAGCATGGAAACCACTCGTTAGGGCACTTTTTGCGTTAGTTGTCATTTAATCTGTAGCATAAGGGGAGACAGAAATACAACCAACCTTTTGAGGCAGTGGTGTGTCCTCCTGACATGGAGAAGTCTATACCAGCATAGGCCTCACTTTCTTGGAGGGTCCCATGAGCTGGGTGTGGAGGGGGAGCATCGCGGGTGATCCTGGGGACTTCCCTCAGGTCCAGAGCAATGTAGTTGAGGTAGCTGGATGAAGCGTTCCGGCGCGTTCCTCCAGTAGCACAGTTTGGAGAAAGGGCAACAGAGTCAGGAGATCCTTGATCTTCCGTGTGAGACCACACACTATCAAACGAGGCAGAATTCTGCCACCTGCTGCCTTCTGCGAGACTGAGGTTGGCAGGGGCTCTGATGCTGCAGCCACTGGCGGTGCCACCAGGCGAAGGGATGAAGGTCTCTGAGCTGTGTCTCCTCCGGCCCTGCGGATCTGCCCTGATGACCTTGGGCTCCATCTGAGGACTAGGAGGCCTTTCTGTCACACAGAGGTGCTGGATCATTCTGGAGGGACTTCCAGCTTCCGCACATCTAGCGTGGACCTTCACGGGGTCATAATCGGCTTGAGTGCGGCCGTAAGCGCACCCTAAGGGGCGTGCGTAGTTTGGGGGGTTCCATGGAGCTACAAGCGAGTGGCGAGGAGGGCGGTCCTTCAAGAGACTGTCCATGTTCAGGCCTAAGTAGTCGTGGTCCGGTGAGGAGCAGCAGAGCTGATAGCAGGGCTGGGAGCTTGGTGTGGAGGGGGAGTCCATAGCTGATGGGGAGGAGGCAGCATGAGGAGGCCGGTCACTGAAATCCATGTGAATGTACTCTCCTGGACTGGGCGGGCTAGGCGGTTCGGCCGGGGACATGGGAATGTATTCTGTGTGTTGACGATTCTCTCGAGACGGAGTTTTGTAGGAGCGTGGAAGGGAGAAGTAAGAACCGTGAGATTTGGGCCCTTCGGGGGAGGCTGGGGTGTAGCCTTCAGCTGAGGCGATTTGGGTCATATCCATGTAATCATCATACTCCGCCTGGTTTCTGCTAGAGGGGCTGGTTATTCCTGGTGAAGGGCTGTCTGCAGGCAGCATCATCATATAGCCATGCCTGTCCACCTGTTGCGAAGAGCAGGGATAAATATCCAGAGTGGCTGGATGGTTTGCTCGGGGTTGCATAGGGGTGTAATCTGCATTAGGAGAGGGGACAATGTTGTACACCATGGGCATGTAGCCATCATCTTTAGGCAGTTTCTTTTGACCGTCAGAGTTGAGCGAGGGAGGCCTGGTTGGGTGATGTAACTCAGAGTAAGACTTATAGCCTGCTTTAAGGAGGCACGAGCACACTGGGTGCCGTTTTGACTCCACAGGGCTCGATTCATCTAATGAAGATGAGGTCTGCGTAGCTTTCTGGTGCATAACACCTAAACCATTGCCAAGCTTTGGCTTGGAGGAATGTGTGAGCTTGAGGAAAGTCCTTTCCATGTAACTGCTCTCCTCCTCAAAAGTCCTGGCCCCACCCTGCGTGTCCTTGTGCCAATCCATGGCCATGTAGTCCACCAGTCGGTACTCCTCCCTAATGGGCGGAGTGTTGCCGTGAGACTCAGGGGTGCTGCTGCTTGCACGAAAATACCTAAAGTCACAAGGGCTGGGGCAGAACTCATCAGAGGAGTTAAAGCCACCGTCGCTTGGGGAGCCACAGATGGAGGAGCTTGAGGGCCGCGTATGCGTGTCCGAGGCCGAACCGTGGCCACTGCTGCTGGAAACGCTGATGGGACTGGTGGCAGACAGGAAGTGAGAGACTGGGAGGGAGGCAGAGCGGGTATGATGGGCAGAGCCAGGCGAGGCATGAGCGCAGCAGCCACCGCTCTCTTCCCGGCCTATGTTCAGACAGGGTGTATTCAGGTGCACCAGGCTACCTGTGCCAGAGCTGAGGGGCCGGTCCGAAGTGCCTTCCCCTTCACTGGATGTACGGTAGCGCTGACCCCTTCCTCCTTTACTGCTTCCTGTGGGAGGAGTTCCCGTCACAGAATCTGTTCTGGAGGGGCGCTGCAGCCCAGTCTGGCTGGGCGGTAGGTTGCCGAGGTGGCGGCGGGTTGTGATGAAGGGGACAGGATTGGACCCGGACGACTGGCTTTTGCTTCGTGGTCTGAAGTCAGGGAAGGCCTTCAATGCTTTCATGGTGTCCAGAATGGTCTCGTGCATGTTCTGAGCCACCACCGAGTCCTCCACCTGCACCCAGATCTCACCCGGCCCGATGGAAGATGAGCGGCCCACCTCAATGAAGAAAAAGCTCTCCGAATGGCCGCAGCGGCGAATGTTCATTAATGGCAGGTTCACAGCAGGGGTCTCCGAGTTCAATTTCACCAGGTGAATTGTCTTGGCGGAAAGGCACAGACGGTACACCCCCATTAAATTCTTGGTCTGCCCCAAACCTTTGGGTTTCACGTTCACCTGCCACACCTCCTTGAAAATGGTTCCAGGTGAAATCGTCCCATAGCCGTCGTCCAGCTCGTCAGTGTCCAACTGCCCCTTTTTGCCCTCTGTCATCAGCTCAGTCAGGGCCAAGTACCAATCCTCCTGCTCCTGCTCGTTGTCAGCCACCATAGCAAAGTACTCGTCTTTAGTATAAAGAGCAATGAGGTATTTGTTCTTCGCGTCAGCCCTCTTGTTGACTGTAAAACACTGTGATAGGTAAATAACCCTCTTAGGAGGGCATGCAACACTGGCAGTTGAGGCAGCAGCTTTGAGTGTGTTTCTGAATTTCTTCTCACTGTCGTAATACTCCAGACGGCTGGGCCCAAGGTTGCTGGGGCCTCTCAAGACGAAAAACCTCTTGTGGCCGTGCTTCTGCTTGCGGAGATAGCCACATTTCCAGATGTCTCTGTCCACGCCGCCCGAGCAAACGGCGGCGGCGGCGAGAGCAGCAGCGGTCGTGTCAGCGCTAAGCACACGGCAAAAGGCAGAGTCATGGACCTTATACTGAAGCGCGGGCAGGTTTTTCCTCGCCAGAGGCTCCTGAGTGTTGTCGTCGGGGAAAAGATGATGGACTCTGAAATGGTAAGGCGGATGGTGCCTCCTCGGCGGCGGACCTTGGTGAGAAGAGGCCGTCAAGTGTACGGGCAAGCGGGAGCCGCTGCTGTTGACTGAGAAGGAGGAGGAGGAGGAGGAGGTGGAGGAGGATGGAGGCTCCCCGGTAGAGGTGTCGCCGTTAGTCGTGGCCGCCGCCGCCGTTTTCGTGACAACACGACGCGGCTGCACCTCCAGCGACAACATAACGCCGTTCTTTTGGAAATCTGGAAAATCTTCCATGGGACAATGCGATTAAAGGTCACTTTACCTCGGCTACACCGATGCACGGCCCATTTTTTTTGGTTTTGCAGCCTCGGAGCTCCAGATAAGATTTCACGCCTTCGAGTAAAATCCTCACCGCCGTCTGAGGGGTCGCCGCGGCGCGTCTGCGGCACGAAACCCACGACGAGAACGTTGCATGGTAGCAGACAGGCCGTAATCGCTGGCTGCCATTATCAATCTTTATTTCTCCCCTTCACTCATGGTGGCTACACATCACTACAACCCAGCGAAAACATCACGTGACGCGGACGTCAGCGCGCAGTTCAGGGTGAACGGGAGCGAGGGGGGTTGGGGGGGTGGGGCGAGCCGGCCTCCTCTGATTGGTCCGTCGGCGGAAAGCATCGTGATTGATGCAACTCTAGGCCAATCAAACCCATGCGTCGAGCGGCCGCCTGCACGTGATTGGAGGTTTGTAGAGCGTCTAGTCGTGTGTGCAGACGGAGGCGGTGCTCGGTGGGAAAAAATACATCTTTGTAATGAGAAGAAGGACGAGGCACCGAGAGGAGACAGAAAAGGCGAAGGGACGGGGAGGTCGAGCACGTCGCCGTTTGGTTTGACCAGGGAATATTAGACTGTATGACACAGGATTAGTCTCGCGTTATTCCTGTTGTTGCTTGAATCATTATGTTCTGACACTCGCCTCTGTCGACTAGAGGATTTATTTATTTATTTGGTCTGTTAGAGGTCCTTATTTATTTTTTTACAAGCTCTGTTATACGTCTTCATTTATTGATTGATTGATTTAACGATTGACTGACTAACACTGGACTCACCTAGTGTGCGTCCTTCATTTAGGTAGCTCTTTTGGTACTTGTTATGAACATAGGAGATACTGAAAATTAGCAGAATGTCTGATATCAGCTCATATCAACTGTGATATTCAGTTGTTGGTGGAAAGAACAGACATGACCCCCCCCCAGCCACCACCACCACCACCGTAAAAATACATTTCCACCTCATTGTAGGTGTAAGAAATTTTCCATAGACATACATGTTTCAAAAGTTTATTTAATGTGAAGCAGTTATTAGTTACATTTGTATTAAAGGGTAGTTTTTTGTTACATGTATTGGTCAGTGGGTTCGAGAGAGCACTTCCCTGAGATGATTCTAAAAGAAATTTACGTTCTTTTGTTTTGTCATGGTTCTAAATCACACTTGACAGTACAACAGGATTCACACAAGCACAGTACAAGGAAGCATATCTAGGCCTGAAGGGCCGGCATACAGTTTTTTTCCCTTTAGCACACCTGATAATTAGTTACTATGTGTAATAAGGTGTGTTAGAGGAGGAAGAACACTTGGGGACCTGCTACCCTGCACAGCTTCAACTACCTTGCCTTAATGCATTTTTAAGCTCTTCCTGAGCTGGATCAGGGATGTTGGGGGCAAAGAGTACCTGAAACTGTGCAGGGCCCCCAGGACTGGAGTTAGACTGGAAAACCACTACCTTAGTAGTCTTAGCCACAATGGGCTGGTGTGGTTTTCATTTCAAGTAAATGCGCACTATGTATAACTAATCAATTGTTGGAAGACCAGCTGATTAAACAACAGGACTCGTGGGCTTCTGCCTGTCTGGAATGAAGACCTGCAACCACACCAAGCCTTTGTGGATAAGATTAGTGACCCATGCGTTAGAACAGAGCTTCCCAACCCTGGTCCTTGAGGCCCACTGCTCTGCACTTTTCAGTGCTTTCCCTGTTCCATGTACACACCTCATTCAACTTGGGGCCCAGTTTTCCCACAGCATCATATTGTTAAGATCCTTTCAACTGGTAGAGAGAGTGTTCAATGTGATGCACGCTCTACCATTTAAGAATGATCTTTGTGCTAAGATGATTTCCGGAAAGTCCAGCCCAGCTCATTAACAAACCCTTGGCGATGCTGCGTTGGGGTACTGTCGGAAACTGGACGATACCGTTTGAGCTGTATTTACAAACCAGACACTCAGAATTCTAAATGTCACGAGTTCATGAGATGGGACACATAGTGCACCCCTTCCCCCATTCTAACATTAAAAAATAGTAAACTTGGCAATGTATGTCAGGAAAAGTATACACACTGCACTTATATGTAATATTTGTTTTTAATACAGTAGAGAACCCCCCCCCCCCCATATCCTCTACAGTGCACAGACTTAAATGCTAAATAACTTTTTTGTTTTTATTTTTTCACCAGTATCTCAAATTCAGTAAATAAAAGTGTGTATTACAATGTGTAAAAGTGTGTTTTCTGTAGAGGATATTTACTCATTTTCACACAGCATGCAATTTGACCAGGGATGCACAAACATTTGCAGATGACTGTACATATTCTCTGGATCTCCTTGCTTTCTTTTCGCATGTGGTGGCCATTATCACCCAACAAGCATCCAAACGCGGTGAAGTCACATGTATTAGTTGGTCCATATGGTATATACAACCCTCCATCAAGCACCTGAATACAGCACGAGTTGAAGTGGATGTTTTGGAGCAGAGAAAACACTAAATGACCAAGAACAATTGGTCTCCTGGACCAGGATTGAGAAGTCTTAGTACAAAGTACAAAGACTGTATTTATGTTGACTTTGCAATATCCCTTCAAACCAGTACT
Organism: Pygocentrus nattereri; assembly: GCF_015220715.1. Taxonomy (NCBI): domain Eukaryota; kingdom Metazoa; phylum Chordata; class Actinopteri; order Characiformes; family Serrasalmidae; genus Pygocentrus; species Pygocentrus nattereri. The sequence continues at coordinate 26,703,450 of NC_051226.1, read as the reverse complement.
TATATTACTTACACAAAAAGGAATAAGCTTATACAGCTGAAATACTAGCTATAATGCACTCAAGTACCTTTTCCTGTTCTGAGATATAATATGGAAACTATAATGAGCTATTTACACACCTCCAGTATGAGTTTCAGGTAGATCCTCTTACATAGTCCAGCAGGCACTCAATGGACTTGAGTGAACTGGGTTAATGGCCAAGAACAGAGTCTGATCTGATCCCTCTCTGGCTTATTGTAATAGTCCCATAGGCTATTTATAAACACAACACAGCCAAATTAATTTGAAGAGCCTCTTACTGAAGTATAATCTCCAGGTGCGCAAAGCAGTTCACCCTTCGACACTCACACATACCTCATCCTCCTTGTTTAATGTATCTTGTATGTCCACTGTTATCTCCAGTTAAATGAATCTGGCTAGCATCTCATGCTCTAGAACTTTTGCCAAGGTAGAGGGTCATTTTTTCACGTGTTCTCCTTATCTGCTGCCTCATACTGGGAATAAAGGGAAGAAGCTGAAATAAATGCTCTCAGTCAGCACTTGTACTTTAAACGAGTCAGAACATTTGCATTTCCGGATCTTGTACAAGTCCACTTTAGCCAGTCACAGACATGGTTTTTCACGATGCCCTGGTGGGCTGGTTCTGTCAGTGATGGTGGATCATAACATTATCGTCAGTGCTTTCCATGGTGGGCAGCTGGGCCACGTGTCTTACAAACGAAAGCCTCCTCACTGCCTTCTGCAGCACCTGTTTGAAGTCTCGTGCAGTCTCTGGCCTGCAAAACACAAGGAAATGAATGAACAACGTAGTTCAGTTCAGATGCTGTGTCAGCTCCCTCACACCAGAGGACTCCCTCAGTCAGCCCTGGAACCAAGTTCATACATGGATTAGTCTTTTAACAAACACTCTTAGAAATAAAGGTTCCTGGATATACTATTTAGGAAAACCTTTAATTGGTATAAAACCGGTTCTTTAAACCTTTAAAACAACTCAAAATTCTTAGGCCACCAAAGTAATTCTTTTGAGGCATTTCTCCAAAAAACCCTTTTTTGCCACCTTTATTTGTAAGAGTGGAGAAGGAGCCTCATACAACCATCTTGAAACTTCTGAGCTTCAACTTTGTTTCAGTCTGGTCCTCAGTTATGCGTCGCATGACTGCGTATTTCCACATGTACCGCTGACACTGTTCATTTGTAGCCTCATTATGCAGTTTGTTGAAAAGATAAACGGTGTAGAGTCATGTTGGAGTCGCCAGACTGCAGGGAACACACTGAAAGCTGGGTTGTTTGAATATGGTTGTTTTAAGAGGAAAGCACAAAAGAAGAGACAGAAATGAAGGAACAGACACAGACAACCATATTCCGTATGAAGCCATATTCATGAAGTATTTTGGACCCTTAGACTCTTTCTGGACCAGTGCTGCTTATCAGTGTCTTCTCACAGAGCCTGTTGACACTGACATAACTGTGATAACAATGCCATAATTGTGAAAAGCAGATAACTGGCCAATCAAATAAACCTACATTTTATTTTAAATCTGATCAAACTCACAGCTCAGAATCATACTGAATCATCTCTCATGATGAAAGCTTATCAGATTATTTATGAATACTTCATCCACTTTGGATACTTTATGAAAGCTCTTGCTTCTCCACTGCTTTGAGAGACAGTTACATATAACGGTGACATAAAAAAAACAGCAGGGAAAGCATTTAGATGAGCATGGAGGTGTTGCTTCTTCAGGCAATGAACGATCCAAAAGTCAGGCACCCGACGTAATGTTATCTTCCACGCGAAACACTACCTCAGTTCTTCTTGGCTAGCTGTGCCGCCTCGGCTTTCTTCCGCTTGTATCGGGCTATTTCCTCCATCTGCAGGCCGTGGGCCATTTGCCTGAAAGATATATCGAAGAGGCACGATAAACAAGCCAAACAGCACAGGGGCAGCTAAGACCAGGGGCAACCAACTTCACTCATGGAGGTGCTCCTATCCTTATTGTCTTGTCAAAGACAACTTTCAGATTAGGTCCAGTTTGACTATGGTTCATGCACAGTATCAGATGTGAATTTTTTTTAGACCCACATTCAGCAAAACAAAGCTTTTCAGTTTTTCAAAGAAAGTTCTCTGAAATGAACATTGAAGGATGCTAGCCAACAGGAACAAGGCTAGCTAGCCCAAATCGGACTTTGGTTAGAATACCTACCCTGACTTGAGCTCTGGAGGCACAGGCAGTGGTTTAGTGAACCCATCTCTCCCCACTAGCCAGTAGGTTTCCTCCATGCCTTTGCCCTGGCAGGAGAGGTGAAATTTTCATGCTAATGTTAATACTAATAGTAACCGTACTACTAAACTAAGGCTAATAGCTTTAGTATTAGCTTTATTCAAGATGGCTTTGGGAACAATGCATAAATAAGCCAAGTAAATTATAATTCAATCAAAGCAACAAACTTAAAAAACAATATCTCTCTCTACCACTGTATTTAAAACTGGTAGAACCTTAACATCATCAAAATCTAGTAACCAAGAATAATCAGCCTACACTGTATTTAAATATTAATGTTAACAAGAAGACTTGTATGAACACGGGTTCCCTTCAAAACATTAACGGAACCTTCACCTTTAGTTCGGTTCTGCCGCGAAGTTCGACCTTGTAGCCCTCCTTCAGATCAAGAAGGATATTAACAGTGGTGTGACTGACGTGGATGCGGTATGCTGTGGACAAAAATGACATGCAGCTTTACTGGAAAGTCTCTTCAAATTTCATAATGTACACACTTTGCAGATCAGAGTCACAGTACAGAGACTACCCTTGATATATTACCAGTCAAAACAGCCATTAAGTTAAACTCCTTTGCCTTTATAACAGCTTCAGTACTTTTCGGGAGACTTTCTTTCAGTTTTTCAAAGAAATCTCTAGGGAGTCCAATTTCTTCTAAATCCATCCATCCATCCATCCATTTTCTAAGCCGCTTCTCCGTCAGGGTCACGGGGGGGATGCTGGAGCCTATCCCAGCAGTCTTCGGGCGAAAGGCAGGATACACCCTGGACAGATCGCCAGTCCATCGCAGGGCAGACAGACAGACACAGACAGTCACTCACACACTCACACCTAGGGGCAATTTAGCATGTCCAATTGGCCTGACTGCATGTCTTTGGACTGTGGGAGGAAACCGGAGAACCCGGAGGAAACCCACGCAGACACGGGGAGAACATGCAAACTCCACACAGAGAGGACCCTGGCCGCCCGGCCGGGGAATCGAACCCAGGTCCTCCTCGCTGTGAGGCGACAGCGCTACCTACCACGCCACCGTGCCGCCCTTCTTCTAAATCTTTTAATATTTTTTTAACTCCAGTTTTGGAAACTCCTGTTTTTTCACCTATTTTCGTTTACTTTCCCCTTTCTTAAGCAAGTGTATTATCTTACATCTTCAAAAATCTCTTTCAAATCTTCATCAAATCACCACAGCCATTCACAAAAATCATTAAAGTAATTAACTGCAAAAAATACACAAAAATCCAACAAACCAAAAAAGGATATTTTTGTGGCATTGTGTTAGATGTGACTATGGAGCTCAATAATGCCAGTGTGATTTCAGGTTGGTCACCCAGAATTCTCTGCTCTTGGGCAACAGTGTATCTGAGGTATGTGGTAAAGCATCAGCACCACAGAAGGCAATGCCCTCATTGTCATCATGCTTGTAAGTGCTAATTAGACTGACTTACGCATCCCTGTGGACTCCATCCTGGAGGCAGTGTTTACAGTATCCCCAAACAGACAGTAACGGGGCATGGTGAGACCAACCACTCCAGCCACACAAGAACCTGAAAAACAAAGTGCTGGGTCAAGTACAGTTTTATTGCCAAGACATTTGAAAGAACACGATAGAGCAGATATTTCAGATATACACTCGCTCAGTACTTTATGAGGAACACTATACTGGGTAGAGCCTCCCTTTGCTCTTAAAACAGCTTCAGTTCTTTGTGGCATGGATTCCACAAGATGTTGGAAACATTCCTTTGAGAATCTGGTCCATGTTGACATGACTGCATCATTTTCCAGGTGCACTTTCATGCTGCGAATCTCCTGTTCAACCACACTACAAAGTGTTCTACTGGATTCAGATCCGGTGACTGGGAAGGCCACTGAAGAACACAGAACTCATTGTGATGTTCATGAAACCAGTTTGAGACTGTTGCTTTGAGACATGATGCACTATCATGCTGGAATGACCACATTTTTTCCTCATTCTGATGGTTGATGTGAGCATTACCTGAAACCGCTGGCCTGTATCATCATTTTATGAACTGCACTGGTGCCACACAATTGGCTGATCAGATAATTGCATGAATGAGTATATGTAATAAACTGCTTGGTGAATGTAATACCAAAAAAACTGGAAGTGCTGTTCAAAAGTTTTCAACAATATAAAGCCAAAGCCTACAAGGTTGCAGCTTGATATGACATATACTATATGTCCAAATATTTGAAGAAACATGCTCATCCAATGTTCTGAAACTGAGGTATAAATAGGACGTTTGTACCCACTTCTGGGAAGGCAGTTCCAATGTTCCACGTTCCAGTGCTGGGGGGCTTTATACCCTGTAATCGATACTTGGCATTGTGCGTGGAGATCTTAGGCTCATGTGCAGCTGCTTCCATTCTACTGACAATGGTATTCTGTATTTGCTCAGTTGAATACATGAATCAGAAATAAGTTCACCTTAAAGTAGTTGAATTCATTAATTAGAAGGGGTTTCTGGATACTTTTGGACTTATAGTGATGGCCTTACAGCATCACTTAACCACTTCCCCATAGTGCAGTAGACAAAACAGTGCAGTAGGTTAATATTTTGCACAATAACCTGCCAAAATGTTATAGTATTAAAGTCAACGTGAACCTGAAATCATAATACATTTTCCTTTCATACTGTGCCATATTTCTGAGTGAAACACAGTATCAGGAGAGGTCTCTGAGCTGGCTGACCATTTTCACTTAGGTGGAGGAAGTGGGGGAGGGAGGTGAAGCATGAAATAATTGGTTAATAAAAAATAAAAATAATAATATTGTTCCATGATTGGTAGTGCCTGGTGACATAATAAAAAACTACATTTCAGAGGTGGACAAAAAACAAGGATGATTACAGGAGAACAAGAACTTGGTCCTGATGTGATAGTGCTTAATATGAACAGGAATATGAACTAACCAAGAGAAATAGCTCACTTTAGATTTCAGGATGACTTTCAGATTAGCAGGCAGTATATGGACCATTATACCAAACTGCAGCCCGACAGTGAAACAAACTATTAAAAAACAAGTATTAAGAGCTTAGATGTTTACAAGGATTTTGTTATAGTCTATTTAAAATAAAGGGCATTAATTGATATAGTAGGAGCCCACATGATCTGTTGTTTAAAGAGTGAGACTGATTAAATGAATGGAATCAGGTCTGCTCTACTTGTTCAGAACAAAAAGCTACACCCCCGCCATCTCTTTGTGGATAAGATTGGACAGAGAGAGCCGCTATTATAAACATAGGGTAAAGATTCAGCAGTGTTAGTATTGTTTTGGTAGTGATAAAATGCAATGTTATTTATTTTAACAGAATATGCAAATATTATGCATATATGCTTATAAGTAGGCATAAAGTCATATAGTCTGAAGTCCAAGAATATGTTTTCAATGCTGTCTTTGAACTAATTTGGTAGAATGATCCATATGCACCTTATAATATTGGGGTTTAATGTCCAACAGTAATATTTTCTGTCATTTACTGACTAATGTGTTGTAGCTGAAGATGTTTCCCCAGCTTGAAAACACCAGAGTTCCTCTATAGTTGTGATCTGGGACATTTACAAGAGGGAGTTTTCTGATATTCAGATATGTGTAATTGTGTTTGAAGAGGTGCTACTGACCCGTGTGCAGCCCAATGCGAATGCGGACCGGTACATCAGGCATGTGTCTCATCTTAAAGGTACCAACAGCACTGAGGATGTCCAGTGCCATGTTGGCTATCTCCACAGCATGTCGGTTTCCATTGCGAACAGGCACACCAGATGCCACCATGTACGCATCTCCTATTGTTTCCACCTGAACGTCAGGAAAAAAAATCCAGTATATTATAGTATATTATATTATAGTATATTGAATAGATCTAGAATATATTAGTTCCAGATCTTCTTCACAACTAAGCTTCTAAAAACATTAGTTACCTTAAGAGTGTCAGTGTTATATGGAATAGTTATTGCTTGCATGTATAGTATATTATTTCATGCAATGGCTGCTTCCAGTTTATTTATATTTCACTGCTTTTAAAGGTCATGACCAATGAGTGTTTCTATATATATGTTAGGCTCTCATGCAGTTCATTTCTTTGCAGAGGAAGCATGTAATACGCAATATATGATCATTCCTCTAACCTCCATAATTTCTTTCAAAATGAATTGGAGCACTGAGGTGAAAACTGTTATTTTCGATGTACATTGAACTATTTTTAATTGGAAAAAAGGGAAAAGATGGATAAAAATATAAGGTACAGAATGTGGGGAGTTAAGGAGTATTTTGAGACTTTTCATAATTTTATGGTGTATAACTTGTTTTGCACACTCAGACTACAAACTTTGCACACATTCAAAGCATTTCATTCACTCATTTTGTTACATTTCACTCAGATTTAGACATGATTAAGAGATTTGTTTTACCTTATAGACATCATGGTTTCCAATAATTGCATCGAATAAGGTGTACAAGTCATTGAGCAGGTCCACAACTTCAATGGGCTCGCTGTTGGCAGAGATGGTAGTAAAGCCAACTATATCACTAAAGTACAACGTCACGTTGTCAAAATACTCTGGCTCCACTGTGCAGCCAACTTTGAGGGCCTCGGCAACTGACCTGGGGATAGAAGACACAAATATCTCATATTGCAAAGCACAATGATATTCCTTCTTTTCAAACTGGAAAGATATGTAAATACTATATGTCTGTTTAACAGAAGTGTAAAACAAGTATTTAAATCTGATATCTGATATTTAAATCTAGAGAAACAGCAGATACAAATGGGATTTTTTTCTTTAAAAAACAACAAAATGAACTATTTAACTGAGGCACATCAGTTAAAATGACCATCAGCAACAAATACGTAGTAAATATACAACAACATGACATCACACCACTTTCCAACACTGACCTTCAGCATAGAGTGGGTACCTGGAATCTAACATATTTTGGCCAAAATACAATATAGCCCTTTCTTACTGCCTGTATCCAACTACAGTGTAAATAAATCTTCCTGTGGTATTTGTAAGCTCACTGGACAAATAATTAGTCGCATTGTTTCTTTTCTAATGCACTGCAGGGGTAAAAGTATGCAAACACTTGACCATCACACCTGTATGATGGTTGTCCCATTCTAAAACCATGAGCTCCTCCTTTTGTGGCTATAATAGCTTCCACTATTCTCTGAAGGATTTTCCACAAGATTTTGAATTGTGTCTGTGGGAATTTGTGCCCATTCAATTAAAAGAAGAGCATTTGTGAGGTCAGATATTCACCAGGCCTGCCTTGAAATCGACATTCTAGTTCATCACAACGGTGATCACTGGGGTTGAATTTAGGACTCTGTGCCGGCCACTGGAGTTCATCTAAACCAAACTCATCAAACTATGTCTTTATGGAATTCACTTTTTCACCATCTAGATGTTTCTATTTCACATTAATAACACTTACAGTTTACAGGGGCAGACGTAACAGGGTAGAAATTTAACAAACTGACTTGTGGCAAAGGTGGCATCCTAAGACGGTGCCACATTTAAAATCACTGAACTCTTCTCTTCTACTGCAACTGTTTGTTTCCTCACTGGATTTTATATGCCTGTAATCAATGGGTGTGGCTGAAACTCCTGAACTCAATAATTAGGAGAGTCCACATACTTTTGGCCATATAATGTAGATGGTTACAGCCACAGTCCTGTCTGGTAAGAATTATACTATTGACTTGAGATCAATTCTAGGCCCCTCCATGTACCGAATGCATATTTAAGCCCAGTGTCTATTTCAGAATTTTACCTGCTGTTCCTGTTTGAGAACTGGGATTGAAGTCTGATGATTTAGCTTGTCAGTCAAACTGTCAAACCGTGTTCCTTAATGTTACATACAGACACTCTACAGCTATCATCCTGTAATGTGAGAGTGTCAGACATGAATGGGAAAAGAGGACCAAAATGGACAAGAGACTAGAGTAACCATCATCTAACAAAATGTGTTATCAAGGCAGCTGAACACTTAACCAAGTATTAGAGAAGCAATAATGCATCTTGCTAATTTCTTGCCCAGGATCTTATGTTCAGCGTATTAAAAATAGTAAAAGTAATCTTGTAATAGTCCAAAATCATACCAAAATAATTATACAGAGGAGAAATCAATGAAGTCTGAATCTATCCTACAGCATTATAATCAAATGGAATTGTTGTGAGGTTTACACTACTTAATATAGGGATGTTTGGAAGTGAGTATGTCTGTTTGGAGTGTGTTCACATGTTTTATGAACACACATCAACAATAAGAATATGTAACACTCACGGAGGCAGCATCTGAGTCAGCAGTTTTTCAGTTTTCTGCTTTTCAATCTCCAGCTCCTCTGTCCTCTCTCGAATTAGCTCTTCCAGGTTGGAGGAGTACTGCTCCAACATGCGTAGCATGGAGTCTATAATGTTTGTTTTCTTCCCCTTGTTAATGTTCCTAAACTGGGGTCAAAGAGAACATTTAAGGGGCTCTCAGCTGACACATGGTATATAAAAGCCCATTTAACATAACACAGTTTTTTAGACCAGTAAGGAATCATTTATTACGCTGGAGTAATAAATCAGAATTTTGTAGACATTTAATGTAGAAATTTAGACTTTTCAGAGACTCATAATTCACAACTGACAATTTGTTCCTTACTAAAAAAATGTAGTTAAATAATGTAGCTAACAAGTCGCTTGTTGAGACGAAACCTTGTATCTTCAAAATAGTAATTTTACAGGAAAAATCTTTTTACTTTGAACGTGAGTTAATAAAACATGATTTTCTTTCCAAGTAATTCTGGACTGTTTCTGTGTGTCCACACCATGACAGAATCCACATGAGCAAGTCTATTTGAGATTAGTTTACATGTTTTAAAGTAAGTCTGTGATGATTTAAGCATTTAGTCTGCAAAACGCTATTCTGGTTACTTACTTACTAAATTAGCCTCATAGCTCAAGTGCGAAACTAAAGAAGTGAACTTCAGACACCAAACATGTCATGGCTAACCAGCTACATTTACAGTAGGAAGCAATTGTCAAATGTGAATCTGAAGTGTCTGAAGAGACTGGATTCATGCATGAAATATGTACAGAATTCTGGTTTTGTAGCACGGCAGTGTGATAAATAATTCTAATTCTAATAAAGCGTCACCTGTTCAAAGATTTCATCAAAGCTGGGGCGTCGGTCGGCCTGCTCATTCCAACACTGTTTGATGAGCTGAATGCATTCCATAGGAGCATAATCAGGAGAAACCACAGGCCTGCACAGTGGAGGGGGCTTCTTAATCCTCTGAATGATTTCTGTTGATCAGAAGTCAGTTCAGTTGCCATTTAAGTTGATCACAAGCTGATACGACTTTGGAAATTCTGGTTAAATTGCCAACTATTACTTCAAAATAAAACAGCAATACAAAAAAAGCTACTAAGAGTCAGCTATAGCTAACCAAATTATCTCGCTAGCCATCAGGGCTAGAAAATACTTAAGTGACTGTATTTTTTACCATACTTAAGTATCATTTTGGAGTTCTATAGTCTACTTGAGCATTGTTGAAATTGAATACTTTACTCTTACTCAATTACATTTCCATTGTCATTTAGACCTTCAAAAACACCTTACAAATCTAAAATGCCAGATGATTTTTCTGTCTTTATGTTTCTTTGCATTACATAAAAATAAGTAACATTACATATCAGTGTAAAATTAAATTGTCCACAATTGTGCCTATGAACCTTTTCACCGTTGCGCCAGCGCTGCCTTTTAGTCGAAATATTACACAAAGAATTAGTGAAGCAGTTGCAGTTGGGAGTTAGGTGCTTTGCTCAAGGGCACTTCAGTCCTGTCAGCCTTTGAGCAAGGCACCTAACCCCCAGTTGCTCCCCATGTGCTGTGGATAGTGCTGCCCACTGCTCTGGGCAAGTGTGCTCACTGCCCCCTAGTGTGTGTGCCTTCCCTGATGTATATGTAGGTGTTTCACTGCATAGAGGGGTTAAATGTGGAGGTAAATTTCCCCACTGTGGGATTAATAAAGGGTAACTTAAGAGTGTTAAGGTAGGTGGACTCACTGGTTTGGGTTATGTAGCATGTGATCACCATATGTCAAGCACTGGATTTACTTTAATGTAAAAAAACAACTTAATTTTATGTGTTATTTCAGCAGACACTTTCTGATTTTCCTGCACATATTAGTGCTCCACACTTCCTCTTTTTAGATTGTGACACAGTATCCAGCTTCCACTTAAGTAGACTTTCTCTTTACTTTTTCCACTGCTTGCAACAGCGTTTGTGGGCAAGTATTTCTTCACACTTCACCACAAGTTATTGACTGACCCTCAGCAGGCATATGGAGCATAAAGAATGGAGGTCCTCTCAGCACCACCTCCTGCATGACAATAGAGAAGCTGTACACATCGCCCTCATGAGTACCAGACAGACCAGGGTGAGCAGTACGCAGGAGCTCTGGAGCAGTCCAGAGCAGATCTGTAGATGGACACACACACACACACACACACACACACACACACACACACACACACACACACACACACAGAAAAGTAGCTTTAACTATTGGATTAAAATAAGAAGTGCATATTGCAATGTGTCATGTAGACTACATGTTAAAACCTTATAATATCAGATAAATCAGACAAGTTCTGACAGATGTCTGAAAGCCTACAAATTAAAAGTAATGTGTTGACTTCAACACCGGAACTAAGAATCTTATATAGAGTGGCACCAAAAAGTATTTGGACGTTTGTGCAATAGTTAAAAATTTATTAAATTCATTATGTTTGTATGGAGCCCTGCTGGTGACATCCTGTATAAATAAAAATAATGTAAATAAGGCCAGGGAACGAGATAATTGCGTCTTGTCCACGACTTAATAAGGTGTGGGAAAGGGAACATGCCTTATTTAGCTATAGTCAAGGCTTAATTATCTCATTCCCATGCTCTACTAAGTCATGGGCACGACTTAATTATCTCATTCCCACGCTGTAATAAGTCGTGGCTGCATGTTATTTTAAATTTATTTATATGGGATGTCACCAATAGGGCTCCATACGTTAGTCAAACTAAGTGGCATTGTAAACAGAAAATTATAAGATTGTAATTTTCAATTTGGCAAAGTATTTTTTCAAAAGGCTGCTTCTCTGGTGTTTTTTGTTTGAGAAGTTTTTTAGCAGACTTCTGCAGGTTTACAACCAAAATGCCTTCATACCGCTGAGTTCATGATTCCATCACTAAACATGAGCTCACCAGCAATTTGTAAGGAGAAAAAGTCCACCACCTTTTTTCCACCTCTGTGCTTTAAACTGCAATTAGTGCAGTCTGGTTGGAATTCTTCTCTAGGCTTTCTCCACATAAAGAGTCTACTGTCAGTTTGATATCATGATAAAAGTGTTTTTTCATTATTGATCATTTTGTTAACCATTTTAGGAAATAACCTAAAGTTTAGCCTGTGCGCAAATGGTTAAAGTGTCTAAATACTTTTGGGGGCATGGTATAGTTGGTGTAAGTCAAGCAGGAACGTATCCAGACCTAGAATATATTGCATAAATTGTAATATATTGTTAATATGCCTCCTATGTGGCCTATTGATGGCTTTATTTTGGTACTGTAGAAGCTGGTATTATAAACAAATTCAGAGTGAATCCTTTCATATAACAAACAATCAACTACTTTACAATATATATGTCTTCTCCCAGTCTAGGACTTTCTAATCACTGATAAGAGACACTAGGTGACCAATCAGTTACATCTAAAGTTCAGTTAACTACCAGTGATGACAGAATGGGAAACTGGATTCAGGTTCTAGATTTGATGATTTCTAAACTATACTATATACAATATATTATACTTACTACATACATCACTAACTTACCCTCTGCCTTGGGATCTGTGTAAGGGAACTTTTGGGCCTGGAGAACTTCGTTGTAGCCATAGTCAGTTACCTTCAGTACAAAGCGTCCATCCACCACACAGTTACGGGACTTGAGTCTCCCGTGAAACACACCCCTGTGATGTAGATACTTCATGCCCTAACAAATCCAAATTAAGGCAAAAGGAAATTTAGATTTCTGCACTGGGAACAGATATCGGTTGGTCTTCCACCTTGGAAGTCTTCAAATTGCTTCAAATTAGCTAAAGTAGGTTGTGGTATCGCTAGTTCGAGAAATATGGGCAGAAAGCAGAGGTGGGTGGTAGGTTAAGTTTAATTTGCCGAGTTACATGTGCTTAATTTAAAATTTGATGGGTTTGTACTTTCTAATCAGTTTACTTCTACTAGAACTGACTATATTTTCAGGTCCATGTCAGTTATTTAGATACAAATTCCAGTCCCACTTTATTTATATAGCCCCTATTGATTACCTACCTACAAATTCTCAAATTTTAATGAAACTATATGAAGAAATTTGATTGATTCTCAACAGTGTTACATTCAGAGTCAGGATTAGGACCAGGATTTGGTTTTGGTTAGTGAAAATCATGGTGAATTTAAATTCAACTTTAATGCTTAGTTTAAGATTTAAGATAAGCATCTGTAAAATGCCTCCACTGAGCTATAACCATGAAGTGTTACCTTTGTTGAATTTCAGTTTATTAACATTGGTAAGAGCATCTGTACTGCCTTGTGATTGGCCATACAGTGGTCCTTCAAAGTTTTTGAACTCTTTAGAGAGTTTGTTCTACATATTTTCTACATTTCTGCAATAATTTAAGACATAAACTTCATCAGATTTTCACTTAAGTCCTAAATAGTAGATAAAGAGAACCAAATTTAAAAAATAAGACAAACATTTTAGACTTCATTTATTTATTGAGGAAAATTACCTAACATTACATATCTGTAAATGACAAAAGTATGTGAACCTTTGCTTTCAGTATCTGGTGTGACCCCCTTGTGCAGCAACGACTGCAACTAAATGTTTCTGGTAACTGTTGATTAGACCTGCACATCTGCTCGGTGGAATTTTAGCCCATTCTTCCGTACAAAACAGCTTCAACTCTGTTATGTTTGTGGGTTTCTTCCACAACATTCCTGTAGGTTTAAGGTAAGGACTTTGACTTGGCCATTCCAAAACATTAACTTCATTCTTCTTTAACCACTCTTTGGTAGAACAATTTGTGTGCTTAGGGACGCTGACTTGCTGCATGACCCACAAGTTTCAGCTCACTAACAGATGTGCTGGCATTTTCCTTTAGAGTTCATTGTTCCATCAATGATGGCAAGCCATCCTGGCCCAGATGCAGCAAAACAGGCCCAAACCATGATACTACCACCACCATGTTTCACAGATGGGATAAGGTTTTTATTACTGAATGCTCTGTTTTCCAAACATAACGCTTCTCATTTAAACCAAAAAGATCTATTTTGGTCTCATCTGTCCACAAAACATTGTTCCAGTAGCCTTCTGGCTTGTCTGTGTGATCTTTAGCAAACTGCAGATGGGCAGCAATGTTCTTTTGGAGAGCAGCTGCGTTCTCCTTGCAAACCTGCCATGCACACCATTGTTGTTCAGTGTTCTCTTGATGGTGAACATTAACATTAGCCACTGTAAGACAGGAAAACAGTGTGGTCACTCACAACTGATAGCCATGCCTGACTTTAATTTCACCTTCAAATTATCTGCTAACCATAAAGGTTCACATACCACTTACAGATATGTAATGTTGGATCATTTTCCTCAATAAATAGATAAAGTCTAATATTTTTCTCACATTTGTTTAATTTGGTATTAGACTTCTTAAAAATATCTGATGTTGTTTTAGTTCATATTTTTTCTTTCAAGCACCACTGTATCTCTGACTTTGAAACATTAAAGCTTTTTTTAGCCCATCAAAAAGTGCATCAAAAAGAGAAAAATAGTGCAGAAACTTCAGCTCCTATGCTGATTAATACTGGATGTACTAATAAGTTCTATGAAGTAGCTTAAGTTATTGTTTACCTTTTACTTCTTCCTCAGTCTTATTACTTCACAGTATTAAGAAGACTGTCATGAATACAATACGTGAATACAATTCTGGTGACAAGTAATTTTTTTCATGGCTTATACTGTACCATTCACACAGACACGGCAGTCATTCCACCCATAGCTTCACCCTGTCTGTATACCTTGATAAGGTCCAACAGCAAGGAAGACTTGAACATCCAGTCCAGTTTAACATCTTCATTGCGAAGCAAATCCTCTAAACTTCCACGAGAGCAGAACTCCGTCACTATTGCAAAGACACCACAGTCATGGAAGAACCCCATGAATGGATTCAGGTTCTCATGACGGATGTCCCTCATCTGTTTAGATAACAGTCATTGTCAGCAGATCTCAAAGACATATTATGGCAGACATAAAAGACATCAGTTAGCATACCAATTCGAAGACATCACTAGTCTTTGGATTAATAGAGCCAAAGTGTCCATAGGGCAGCCTCTTCAACCAAACCCAATCGCCCTGTGTAAAATAATAACAGTATAGGAACACAGTACAGAATATATTTTCCTGGCTGACAAAATGAAAACTGGATTAAAGCGTGATGTAGAATCAACTCCAACTTACCTCAAATATGGCCACATTTGAGTTTTCATAGCTGGGCTCAGTGGCACTGGAGGTGGAGAGAGGTGAATTCATTCCGCTGTCCATGTCTGACAAACGTCTCTCCAGTTCAGCCTTACTGTCCTCCAGACTCACCTTCTAAACCACCATTGATTAAGAGACATGATTTCAAATAATTCTGAATAATTATTCAATTATAATCACCAGAAGGCTTTCAAGCTTTTCTTGCACAAGCCTAATAAAGCAGGCCTGTTACAATTATTACATAATCGCCTGATTGCAATTATTTCAGCTGACTGCAATTATTTTCCACAGTTGTTGGCTTTCACAATCATATGTTTATTTTGCAACACAGTATATAAATGGGGTGCATTTTCAAACACTGAGTAAGCCAGGAGTCTTAAAAATCCATCCCTCACCCAGCTTGAAAACTGCATAACAGAAATTAAAACCTGGATGAAGCACTTTCTCATGTTAAATAGTGATAAAAAGGAACTTCTTATCGGACCCAAATCAACTCTCTCTAAAACTTCTTTCTCTCTTTCCATCCACAATGTAACTCTGTCCCTTTCCCCTCTGGTACGAAATCTGGGCGTTCTCTTTGACTCAACACTCTCATTCAGTGCACATATCAACTCTGTAGTTAAAACATCTTTTTTCCACCTCCGTAACACTGCAAAAATTCGATCGTCACTCTTTAAGTCTGCTGCAGAAACCCTCAATCATGCATTCATTTCTAGTTGCCTGGACTATTGTAACTCTCTATTTGCTGGTATTAACTAATCACATTTATGCAACCTCCAGATAGTACAGAACTCTACATTAACCCATCCTGCAACATCTCCACTGACTTCCTGTAAAATATTTCATACAATTCAAAATTCTTCTCCGCACATACAAAGCTCTACATAATCTTGCTCCTTCTTACCTGTCTGATCTACTTATTCCCTTCGAACCAGCTCGCACTCTCAGGTCTTCCTCTGCTGGTTTACTCACTGTCCCACCATCCAACCTACATGGATACGGCGAGCGTGCTTTCTCTAGGGTGGCTCCCCGACTCTGGAACGCTCTTCCCTCACATATTCAACAGGCCAACTCTGTCTCTACTTTTAAATCTAAATTTAAAATCTCTCTCTTTTCTATTGCTTATAACTGTTCTCAATCTTAAACTAGCCCTTTTGCCAAGTCCTTCTATGCTTTTGCTTGCGATGTTATGACTGTGCTTCGTGTTCTCATGTTTTTCTTTACTGTTCTGTATTTTGAAAACCTATAAGTGTTGAGTATGTCGTGCTATCATGCGGAGAACAAACTTTGAAAACAAGCTCTCTGAGAAAGGAAAGTTGTAGATGATTATGACTCTGGGAAGGGGTTTAAGAAGATATCCAAAATACTCTAAATCAGTTATTCCACTGTCCAAAAGATCATGTACAAGTGGAGATTTAAAGTCACTGGCAATATGTTCAGAGGACGAGCCTGTAGCAAATTTAACCCAGGAAGAGACCTCAAGATGCTAAAAGAAGTGTTTAAGACTGTACAATTTTGACCTAAATAGGAGGTGCACCAGGAGGAAGCGTTTGCTGTCTAAAATGACCATAAGGGCAAGAATAGAGTTTGTAGGCAAAGACTTCTGAAACAATGTGCTTTGGATAGAAGTGTCAACGACAGAATTGTTTGGCCACAGTACCAGAAGCCATGTTTTGTAAAATCCAAAGACAGCATTTGATCAGAACAACCTCATACCAACTGTAAACTACATTATGGTTTGGGGTTGCTTTGCTGCCTCAGGGCCTGGTCAAATTGCAATAATAGATTCTACTATAAATTGTCTTTCATACCAGAACACTGAAGTGCCTTTCAGCAAGGCACCTAACTCCTAACTGGTCAATATGGAAAGGGCTGCCCTCTGGCTCCAGGTAAGGGTGTTTCACTGCACGAATGGGTTAAATGTGGAGGTCTAGTTCCTCTGTGTGCAAACACATTTGGCCAATGGTTCCTAATTCTGAATGAATTCGAAGAGGTGAAGGATAATGATCCCAAACATACAAGTAAATCCATAGAAAGAAATTAGGGTTATGGAATAGCTTAGTCAAAGCCCAGATCTGAATCTCACTGAAATGCTGTGGGCATTTTTTAACAGAAAAATGATGTTTAATAATTGATTTAATTTAATAAATGTTTTCAAAGTCAAATTTCCATTGTACTGAAAATTTAATTCTAACAAATGTCTGCATATGTGAAAAAAATTCATTGGGTGTACTTGCTTCCTGTGACTATAACTATTTGGCCACTTTAGGCTTGTACTTCAGTTGTAGTACTATACAATAAACAAAAAGACAATTCAGTTATAAACCCCAGCAATTAATCATCAGCTAAAATTTCATAGTTGTGACATGGCTACATTAAAATACATTGAGTAGTAATGTAATGCACAGTGGACTAAAGCAAATATGGCCAAACATATGATAAAATATATATAAATATAATAAGATCTGAACTTGAATAAAGCGGGCTACCATTTGAGAGTTTTTGAATTGCTTTAAAGCAGTAAGTTTAATGTTGGCTTTATGCAATACCTCCAAATGCATATAACATGTAAAACAGAAAATTGTCCTGTTAACTGGAGAAAGTCTTGAATGCAAACACAAGGGAACCCTTATCAAAGTAAGACTGTTGGAAGTGTGTTTATCCATGTTGTTTCCTTTCAGAGAACATGTAATGTCATTAGTATGACACTGACCTTGTGGCTGAGGGAGGGGTTGATGAAGGTCACATCATCCAGAGTGAGGAGGATCTTATTGGGACCGCTAACCATTTGAATCTTACTGATGCGTCGTCTGAATGTATAATTCAGATGTAAAAATGTGCAATAGAAAAAGTATTAGAGTGTCAGTAGAAGGATATGATCTATGAGTACAGTGCAATTCTGCATCGTATTAAATGTTTTTGCAAAAATATTTATCTTCAGTTGAGTTCAGTTTTCTAACAGCAAACATACCTTACGCAATATCCAAGACTGGTTGCAAGGACAATTACAAGAAGTGCTGACATAAACACCTCAAACAACAGAAGAGGATCCACCCCTGGACCGAGAAGAAAAGGAAAATAAAATTAGACAATTCTGTTTGATAACCAGTAAAAACAATCTTTTCTGAAATTAGTCCACTAATAACAACATTTCTGAATGGATTAAAAAAACCCAACTTTAAGCTCCCATTCAAAGAGACTCTAACATTCACCTAAGCTGCCTTAACGTGTTTTTAGAGATCATATATATGTCCATCCATTTGCATAAGAAATTGGAAAGTCAAAAGAAGTTTAGTAAAAAAAGATGTGTTAAAGATATGCTTGATGCTGAAAAATGAGTAAATGAATGAATAGCAAATTTGACTGCAGATTAAATAAATGAAGGGTGATTTTACACAGTACTATATGTTTCAATTTAAAGGGCATACATTATTTAAGTGTGGCTCTGTCAGCTTGGGATATATATATATATATATATATATATATATATATATATATATATATATAATCATACTCGGACGTTAACTATTCTTAGCATTAAACTCCCCAATACTTTTTAAATTCTTGCCCTCACTTGTGCTTACCTCTGGTACAAAGTGGTCCTCCAGGAGTGAACCAGCAGCTGGAGTCAGCTTTGGGCTGTGCACCGCCAGGGAAGTGTATAGGTACACCCAGGTACCGAACCATGTTTCCCTCTACATCCACACTGTAAGTGGGATGCAGCTCCCAGGACTGACCGTTTGTATCAAGAACCAGATAGTTCAGTAGGCTAACCCCAGAGCCATTGGTGCGAACCTTCTGGCTGAAACCTTGGAATGCCAGGTTCCCAGTGTGGCGGGCTACATTTGCTCCTGAGAACATGTTGGTAGATTTGTGAATGTTCTGCAGAGTATTAGCCATAAAGATGATAGAGGTGTAGATGGTGCCAAAAAGAGGGGACACCTACAACAGATGTAGTGCAAAAGAGACATTTAAGGATCTGTAATAATGTAAAACATTAACCAGAAAGGCCAGAAAACTGTAGAAAAGTACCTTTGCTGATGTCTTTATGGTTGAGCAAGTTAGCTACTAATACACTTAGCTAATTGGCTTAAAGTCAACACTTTGATCTCAGCATTATACCTCATGAGGCTGAATGCTTGCAGGCAACTCCTTGGACTTGATGGCATCTTGGTAGGCCTTGTAGAATGAATTCTCCTCTGAGTCCATAGTAACTGTCAACACAGCGTCATAGGCCAGCCTTAGCTTGCTATTGCGGCGCAGTGCAGGATGGAGCACCTGCTTGTATGGTAGGCTGTACAGCAGTGTATCATAGGACACAAAGACCACTGAGCCATCCGTCAAGTGCATGTCCAGTGCTGTCTCCAACAGCAGCTTTTGAGTTACCCCACCAATCAATGCTGAATGCATGCAGAGGATCACCACTAGGGGGATTAACACAGAAGACAAGTTATGGCTCTCCAAAAGTTAGAGGTCTTCAACTCTGAACCTTACAAATCCAGGACCAGAAACTAGATTAAAGACTCTGATTTGAAAACCTTTGGTTTATATGTTTACTGCATGTATGTAGATCTTTCAGAATACACTTATTTAATCAACTGGAAACAGCATTTAAGAATGTAAACATCACAAGACTTAACCCTCTTATTAACTTTGGGGTCAATTTCACCCTAGAGCAGGTTATCTTCTTCTTCTTCTTCTTTCGGCTGCTCCCTTTAGGGGTCGCCACAGTAACATTATCATTAAATAAATGATTGACATTGTTTTTTTTACTTCATATTTAATGACTGTTCCTAATTCAATGGGTACAACTGGGTAAACATGAAAATAAACACTATGATATATTTTTAATGAGATGTTCAGGTCAATTGGACCCTAGGCTGTATAAAACCTAAGATATATCAGCATTTTGCACACATTTGTTTTGGTTGTTTTGGATGATACTCAGGTCACTATAACATGTGATTTTATAATCTTCAAAAAACTTCCCTCTGCTTTATTTCCTATACCTATAGTAATGTGAGAACCACTTATAGTTCACAAGATGTATGTATATATATATATCCCCATGAGAACTGATATTTTCCAGAGGTTTAAATTGCCAGGGTCAATATAACCCCAAGGATAAGAGATGTTAGTACATCTGAGGATAACAGGATAATAACTACACCTGGTAATGGCAAAAGCCTTACAGAATATTTGGAACAGTCACTGAATTCATTATGACTTACTGCGAAGCTCCTTCAACTTCTTGATCTTACTGAGGGAGTGGCGTATACTGGAAGGGTCATTGCTAGTGGAGAGCACCATCCTGACAGGAAAACCGTGGCTTCTTAAGGCATCAGCTACCTTGTTGGATGTATCCATCCACACATCATCAGCTGAGGCCACAATGGCTATATTTGCCCAATGGAAATGACGTGCCAATATACGTAGCACCCAGATCGGTGAGGTCAACGTGCGGACAAAAGTTGGGTGTCGCCAAGAGCTCTCCAGCTCATGGTTCACACAGGACCAGGAGAACAGTGCCTTGTTCCAGTTCTTGGCAATTAGAGAGGCTGCCTCACAGTATCCAGGGTTTATAGGCCCCAAGAAAGCCGCGGCCTGTGTGTAGTAACCCATAAAGCCTCTCAAGGCCATTGAGGTCTGGCAGTCTTCTTCCAGGATGACATAGTCAAAAGTGATACCCACAGACAGTGAGTGATCCCTGTTGATCCTCTGCACAGCTAGCTGAGCTGCAACTCCAGGCATAGCCTTGGCAAACATGGGGTCACAAGACCATGGCCCTAACACTCCAACCCTGAATACAGCAGCTTGAACTATGTAAGGGACGCTGAAGATTGCAAGGAAGAATGAGAGGAGCCAGGCTCCATGTGGCAGACAGGGGATTCTAGGCTCCTTCACAGTGGGGGTTAGCATACCGTAGGCCAGCCACACGTTCAGTGGGTGATGGAAGTTTCCTGAGAGCTGCAGCAGCACGGACTCCCATCACCCAGGGCCGAATGCCTGATGCCCGATCCCCTATGCTGGAAAGTGTACTTTTTCCTTAAACCTCAGATCCTGTAAAACAGAGTGAATATGACTCACTGCACACGTCTTCAACAAAACACCCTTTCACTGTGTGTGATGAAATGTCTGGTAATCTCATCAAACCAAAAGGGAAGTGATGTGCATAAAATAGCATTTCCCCCCTTTTTTAATCCCAGGAACTCTGGTTCACAAGCTATTTTGTCAGTTCATCCAGTCACCTTCATTTCTTAAAGCTGCAGCCAATCCAACAGCTTAAACCCATGATTCACCTGCTCTAGATTTTAGTTAGCTTATATGATTTAGATGCCCATGGATGTCCACATGTATTGCATATAAATGCACATAAGGGAGCTATCTTTTATGTTTTGGAAGGACTTTTACTTTTAAGTCAATTTACTCAGATTTTTTTGCTAGAAAATTACTATATGAAATTATCTGGTTCTTTTTTAAAGCACAAGAGGTGCTATTCTGTATGCGCACAAAACAGAAGCTAACACCACTTGTAAAAAAAAAAAAAGCTCAACAAAGAATTTAATAGAGAAGTTATAAATAAACTCATTAGGAACTGGATGTAATAAAACAAAACATCTTGGTAAGATTACTCAGTGTTGATACATAGTATATTTCATTTACAACAGTTTAAAGAACTCTGATACTGGTCGTATCTTCTAGTTGCAAATGTCTGGTTCCTCTGGTCCATTATGGACAGTGTCCTGCTTCTTATGATGCAGAATCATTAAACCTATTTCATAAATGTTTTATATTAGTCAGATGCACTTACCATGCCATATGGAGTGATGGAAGAACCGCATAGTCCTTCCGTAATGCAGCTAAGCTCCACATATTTCACACTGTCATTGGTGTCCAAGAATTTCCGCAAAAATACATATCACTGCAACACTAAGCTCTTAAATGTGAGGAAAATGTTTGAAAACATTAGCCTCAAATAAAAAAACAAAAAAAAAAACAAACAAAACATACACAGCATAACAAAGTGTTTTCACAGGTTGTGACGCATGTAATCCATTCAGTCAAGCTGCAGCAGGCGTATGATGGCACTACAGATTTAATCTGAGTGACCTGAAGATTATAATAATTCCCTCCCATTATTCGTGCAAGCTCTTCCTCAGGTATCTCTCTTATCCCAATGACCAGGCAATTTTGGCAATTAACATCAGTATTTTATGTCTTGATAATGTATATAACACATTAACAAGCGCTAAGAACTGCAAATGTTTTATTATAACACCCAAATCATTACACCCAATTCACTGTTAATGCTTAATTTGTTGTTACATGCATTGTACCACATATGGGTAAAAATTTTATATTTTTAACATGTGCAAATCTACAGCAGTATCATGTGGAAACAGTCATCAACATACAGCATTATTATGCAACATTTTTATGCTGTGTGACAAAATGTTGAACTCACTTAAAGCAGGCCAGAAGGTCCCAGAAACATACAATATAACATTTAGACAAGATATAACACTTTCTGTATTTATATTTACATATAAAGCTTTTTTCTGCAATTTGCAGAATATAAATTTCCACTTACTGAGTTAACGTCTGAGTTTTTAGTTATGAAAGAAGATTCATTTCAAAGATTTCAAACAAAATCAGAATTGTCCAAATTACTATATACTGAAACAACAGATATTTACAAGCTGATTGTTCACAAGCTTAAGCAAGCAAAACTGTGACAATGTGATTTTCAGCCAAGACAACATCGATAACAACAGATCCACAGATATGGGTTCAAGGACCATGTGATTGCATCATGTAGAGGTTTTTGTAATTAGTCAGCTCTGGCCCTGTAGCTGTAGGCTTTGAGCTCCTCAGAAGCTCTGCGGCTGAGATTCGGCTCCCGGAGCTCGCCTTGGCACTTCTTGTTCTTCTCAGGAGAGCCATGAAGTTGTCATTCTGGGAAGTAGTCTTGGAAACGCCGCCAATCGTCTGAGTGCCCAAGTCACCCTGCTTGTTATCAAAGGAGTCTTTGCGACCCAAGAGTTTCCTCTTAGACCTGCCAAAAAGCAAATTATTTGGAAAGGGCAAAATAATTACAAAATGTAAGGTATCAAACACCACAAGAGTTACAACATTTCACTTGAAAATAGCTGGAAAACTCATTTGTATCTCCATTTTGATTTTTTTTATTTAATTGGAAAATTCCACATGCTCTTTACATTGCCTGAATTTTTTTTTAGAAAAATCTATTGAAAACTGCTTGAAATAAAATATTTTGATTTAAAAGTTAAGAACATTTTTTTTCCTCTTTTGTAAAATGGCCACTCGGGAGACTGTCACAATACGCAATAACGCAAACCATTTCTAAACATTTCATAATATTTTAACTGCTGCTACCTGTGAATAATGGTGAACAAGTCTTCTGTTGTGTGAGATGCAGATTTGTGAAGAAAAACGTCATCCTCTTCACCCCCCAACTGCAGAGCACTAATGTCTGGCACTTGTCCCTCCTCTGTAACTCTTCGATATGACTCATGCTCTGGTCAAGAGAAATGAGGGATCAGTTACCTAAGACTTCATAAATAAAACATTCATTCTACAAATTATCATCATTACAAAGTCCTTACCAGGTAAGCTTGGTACATTCGGTTGTTCTCTTTCACCGTCATGTAAGTAAGTGGGAATGAGTCCATATACTGTGACATGATATTCCTTTTGAGAGCTCTCAGGTTGTGAATAACTGAGAGGTGGCTGGGCATGCTTATCCAAATTCTCCATTGCAGATGCGTTATCACAAGGTAAGTAGACAGTATCGGGTCTCTTTGCAACTGGAGGACCTGGTGCTCTTCTCTTCTTTTGGGGTTCATTTGGTTTGGTGTGGCTGGCAGTGTTGAAGGGTAGCATATTTGGGGCTCCAGAGTTGCATAGGGACTGTGGACGAATGCTCTCCTTTATATGCTGTTGAGACTGAAAATCATGCTGCTGCTGCACCTGGTGATATTCATGGTCAATACCAGAATTAGACAGCGTTGGAAAAACAGCATTTGACTTGACCTTACTAACAGTTGAATAAATGGCATCCTGTACATAACTAGTAGAGGGTGGTGGAGGATCTGCACCAGATGGTGCACCAAAACTGGACTTTGCCACAGCATTGGGTGGCCTTTTAGACACAGGTGGCTTGGGTGCTACAGGGGGTTTAGCTTTGGGACTCTGCTGCATAGTTGCAGAGCTTCCATCCCTTTCATTCTCTTCCTCTATCACACCAGAGACAGCTGTGTTTTCCAGGTCTGAGCTACTGACAGAACGCAAGCGCACATTGTTCAGGTCTTCCTGAGTCACCACAGGCATTATCAGCATACTGTTGCTCATTCTTTGCTTAGGTCTTGTGGTGGCAGATGTGTCTGAGTAGCGACGATTTGCTTTAGGATGGACAGGGGAGGGTTCTGGATTAGGCATAGGTCTGGCATCTTGCATTTCAGGCAACTGTAGGGATAATCTTGTCCTGCTATTCCTTGCCCGTTGGCCAGGAACAGCACTGGAAGGTTTGGGACGCATCCTGCAGCCAAGAGGAGAGGGTCCTGTTATAACTGACTGAGTTGGTGTCTCGCACTGGCTTGAGTAGCCACTAGAGGGGGAGGCTGACCCAGGTGGTTTGGTAGGGGAGGAGATGGAGGGTTGAGAGGGAGAGGACCGAGAGGACGATGGAGAGTTGTTGCAATCAGAGTTGTAAGGGATCTTTGTGGCTTCATTTATGGAAGTTCCTGGACAGGGGCCTGAGCTAGATTTGGATGGTTCACTGGACTTCATCTCTTTGAGTGGCCTATGGCTGGAGATTGGCTGACTCAGTGGAACCTTTCTTGATCCTTCAGCAGCATGGGTGGACTGCTCAGAGTTGGCAGCCTCTGCCTTAAGTACCGGAATAAGGTCCGGAAGGAGCATGACATTCTGGGCGTCGCTGGGGATGTAAAGGCTCCGTGTTCTACGCTCTGGAGGCTTCAAATCTGCAAGCTTGTTCAGGGACACTGTCCGTACAGGTGGGGCTGGTTTCCTTTTGGCCTTTCTCAGAACAATGCTGCGGGCCCTGGACTGAGGCACTGCATCAGGAAGATGATCTCCTTTCCTTACAGAGGTGCTATCACTGCCACTGTCCTCTGAGCTGCTGCTGGGATAAGACAGGGCATAACTTTCACATCGTCTGCGAGTTACAGCTGGGTTGGAGGTGATGGCTGTGGAAAGGGACAATGAACGTCGGTGAGGTTCCATGGCACTGGCAGGTCTGCTTCTACGCTCTTTCTGCGAGTTGCCTGTGCCAACCCGTTCTTTATCCCTCCTTCTGACAGTGGAGCTGGTTGGTGGGGACTGGCATGGTTCTTCTGGATCTTGGAATTGTGGAGGGGGTTTGATCACATCAGGTGCCAAAAGATAGGAGTTCAAGGAGTCATCCCACTCAGCTGAAAAAGTTGAGACGTTGGGGCCAGTCCAGGTCTGGGATGGGCAAAACAGGGCTGTGTGCTCCATCGTTCTTGAGGAGGATAGGCAAGTTTTTGAGATTTGTATTGGAACCGATTCTTTTTCAAATATGGTGGAATTCCATCATTTCCTTAGGGTTTTTCTTCTGTGCATTGTGGGAAATACACAACCTACAGTCATACAGAGAAGTGTTCAATTTAGCACAGTATGGTGTAACCTAAACAAGTCAAATATTTAATTTGTGATATTTAAGACTTAAGTGACTCAGTGTAATTCATTGCTTGAAGTACCAAGAGATTATATCACTTTCTAATCATTTTGAAGCAAGGAGAGGGGGAAAGAAAAAGAGAGAGTGAAAATATCAGCCTATCTGGATCTTTGTTTGGCACATGAGTGGGTGTTCACCATGGCAACAGTTACCTGTTCATCCATACACAGAACGAGAGCAGACCCAAAAGGAATCTCTACAGTAGCTATATAATGCATGTATATAGAGCTAGATGTAATGGTGAATAGTGGATATTAACACTGAGTAGGATGTCACAAGCAAGATAGGAAGAAGAATACACATAAATCGCACCCAAATTCCATGTAGAGCAGCTCTCGATCCAACTATGACCACTAGCTAAACACACAGATTGTCAGAGAGATGTCAGAAATGCTGTTAATAATATTTGGTGGGATATATGGAACACAATAACCTAGGAATGTTGAAATGTTACATTTCTGGAACTCTGTTTGTGTTTATAAAGTTTTCAGTGCAGTTTAGAAATGTTATGTTCATTTCATTTCCTGAATTCATTTCCTGAATTCCCCAATCTTACTCGTCCTCTCTCTTTCTCTGCTTTATATAAATACTCAGCTGTACCAACAGAGCAACATAGCTCTGTCTCAGACAAACAACAACCAGTGCAAGGGCACAGGTGAAGTATATAGCAGCTCATCACAAGACCGACATCATCCTCTACCTACAAACAACTTCACAGTTCAATACAGTAAAAAAAATGCATCTCAAATAATGCTGGTATTGAAACACCAAGTGTTTTACTAAAAGGTCTATATTCAAAATTTTTTTCTTTCTTTCACTTCTTTTTCATGCTCACTCATGATGTTTGTGTGGTATTATGTACCAAAAACAATAAATATTTTCGAACTTCTTTTGCTTACAATTAAGCAGGCTGTTTTTGACACCACATTTAATAGTGATATATCATATGGCCGCCCTGTATTGTACTTTATTCAAAAAGCAGTCCAGGCTGAAACACTCCTTGTAACTTCAGCGTGAATGGGCAAAAGACTGTCGGCCGAATCATGACATCACAAAAAAAAAATTCAAAACAGACTGTTTTGCAGCTGAGTTTCATCAAAAAGCATCAAAAAAGCAGTGAAAATATGAAGAACAGTGGTACTCATCCACTATTGACAAAAAACCTTTTGACGTGACAGCAGGAAAAGTGTCGGCTTTTCAGCTGTTCTAACATTTAATAATGACTAGAAATTCACAAATATAGGAATTGTGGCTGATTGCCAACATCTGATAATTTTCATTAACCTATCTACCGATGCTGATACATAAACAATTTCAAAAAGTATGAACTGGCGCTAAATCCACCTGGATCAGAATTACAGAGAAGTATAACCTTTATTTGTAGCACATTACAAATGCAGTAAAATGAATAAATTGTAGATATTTTAGCACAGTAGCCCAGCATTACCAAAACATTCTGCTCCTAAGAAGTACAATAAATATGTCATTGAATATCAATTTGAAATATTAGTCAAATCTAATCATCATATACTATTACTGATATATTTTTTAAAGCAAAGATCTGCCGATACCAATATGGTGCATCCTTAAAAAAAAGACTAAAAATCAAAAGACCACTAAAGGAAAGACCAGGTTTAACTCCTTATATTGCCAGGACTCACTCCAAGAACTTCTCTGCTGTAGTCCATATAGTTGGTGGATAATAAACCGTTGGATATAATAAGCCTGAGATTTCAAGTGCCTAAAGCAAGTGAGGTGCATCCACACAGCATTCTTGTAGCTGTTGCAGTGTGCTATGACATGAGAAGTGTTTGGGTGCACTTGCTAGAGACACACCACCAAACGGACTAAATGCTTGCTCTTCAGAAAAGCAGGATGAATGTTAATATCTGTATTTCTGCAGCAGCACCCTCAAACTCCAGCAAGATCAGGAGCATAATCAGGCATTTTAACTGATTCCATCAAAACATGATCTGTCGATGTACATATTTTGCAAAGATCAACATCTGTTTGTGCTTGTTGCTTATTCTGTCTTCCCATCAAACGTGGTGTTTTTACGCAGGGTAGAAAAAAAGAATCATGAACACCCATGTCTTTCTGAATCCGAATGTGAGAAATGTGATAAATAATTCAGCTGATGAAACGCTGGTCAAGCTCACACATTTCGCCACTCACATGTATTTACATGTGCATCCAATAAAATCTATGATATGACAACGTTATATCTTCATATATCAAATACATCTTTGCAAACGAAGCAAGTATTTCAACCTTGCAAGTGCCTGCGACACAAATCACTCAAAGATGTCGTATTTTGAATGAACACGCATATCTAATGAGAGAAATGATGAAACGCAATAACGGCGCGATATCAAAACATACTGACAGTGGTTATCATTACGTAACCGCGAGTGAAGATCAAGCAGAGAAGAGAAGCCACAAGTTGCACGGTCAAAGTCAGGGTCACCTGGCCAAAATACACTGACGCAGACACTGTAGGTACGCCATGCACGACATTACCTAATTTTGTGGTGCGACAATGAAAGTCTCTCTATTTTAGGAAATTCGCACGCTCAAAGCCCCCTCCTAATAGCCCCTATCCCCCCTGTTACCTACCTTTCAGATGGCTCTGGAGACTGAGCTGTATTTTCTGATGTAGTTCCCACTTGCACCCTCTCTCTCTCTCTCTCTCTCTCTCTCTCTCACACTCTCCTGCTCTCTCTCTCTTGCTAGCTCACCAATATGGCCCAATGCATTCACATGCTGTTACCATGACGATAGGAAGTGGGCTGCTCGCTTCCTTTCCGAGTTCAAGTTCGCTGGATGCTGAGGAAAGGCAGCGAGAGAGAGAGAGAGAGCGAGAGCAAAAGGGAGAGAATGAGAGACACATTACATAAACACCAAATCCTCAGAGACTGTACATTCACTGCACTGCCTGTCAAAAACAGCAATATATCAGAGCAGAACTGTGCAAGCTCTCCTCTTTCAACCGTACCGTACAAACACGAGCGGCACGAGAGAACTGCATCCAGATCCATAGCAACGGCACGGAACACAGGGGTCCGATGTAACATTTCAGCTCAATCCAGTGATGAAGCGAGAGGGTCTATGTCTATACTGACATTAACAGCAGAACTGCTGCGAGAATCCATCACCAACAAGGTTTTGTTTTTTAGCTCACATTGAGACAGTGGTTACATAACATGAGGCATTATGCTGCATTATTCCAAACAAATTGGCCATTTTTAAATACAGGAAATACGTTCTAAATATGATAACGATATTGTTCTCTGGATTTGTTGACAGTGCATTTCTAGTACATCAGTAAGTAATCTACATAATTACTGTTTACATGTGTGCTGTAGCCTTTAAATATAAGGCTACATAATAGGCCATTAGTGCTAGACCATAATAACGCTGAAACTTCTCATGCATCGCAGATGTTCTGTGACAACCAAGTAAGAGTGTGAGATACTGAGAAAACAGATAGGAATGTGTGAGAAAGATTAAAGAGAAAAGAAAGAGAGAGAGAGAGAGAGAGAGAGAGAGATGAAATTGGGCCCACCCAGTTTCAGTAATTTTGAGAAAGAGGTGTTTACCACTGTTCCGCAATTCTGACCACTACTTCTTCACAACAGAGGCGGCGGGGTGTGAAATGTATAATCATGATGCATTACACAATAGAGTTACATAAGCAATCCATCCAATACAAAAAAAAGTTTAGGTGGGAATATTCAGTGCAGCATAGCACCAGCCAGCAGTAGCTAGCCCCAGAGCCGAGGGAAAGAGCACCCTTGGATGAGAGCTTATTAGCATTACAAGGGAGGGTGAGCAGAGCTAATTTATGGTAATTGTGGCCTTGACCAGAGATGACTAACTCACACAAAAAAAAAAACTGATTCCGTGGAGACCGTCCATTCCCCATAAGTTAGCGTTAGAATGTCTCCAAGTTATAGTCAGTTATGCCCCCAGTCTCATTCCGGCCCCTACTCCATGTGCCTATCTGCTCCACCTCCATCTCTGCGTTCATGTGAAGAGACGTAGGAGTGCTCTATAAAATCTTCCAACAGACAACACCGATGCAGACTTAATGTCAACATACTATGGAAGCACAGGATGAAGGAAACTGCATACTATGTTAATTCCACTAAAGAATTTCTAGTGAGGAGAACTGCCATTCAGTAATGCCCACTGAGTTTGTAAAGCGTCACAGGGCGTTCTTAAAGAGTCCAAAATGAGTTCCTGGAGCTTTTGTGCAAAATCTTAATTAGTAGACACTCAATGATTTTTATATATACAAATGCATCCATTTTAGCATAAAACACTAAACACTGCTATATATGTTTGAGCACCTTTGAACTTCCTAACTGTGCCTCATGTACTCTCATGACTTTAGTAAGTACAAACCACTTTACTCGGTCAATGAGCTCACCAACTATTCAGCACTCAGCAGCAGTAAGGCTAGCATCTTATGACACAAAACATTTTTACCGTGGAAAAAAAATGCTGGTAAGATTTTGTTGATGATTTTTAATGAAGTATATCTTTCAGCTTTCCGAAATTAAAGGGAGGTCCCATGTATATGCCTAGAAACATGACGTACAACTCCATTCATCCCCCATTTGTTGAGGATTTGCTCGAGGACACCCTCTAGCATTTTTGCAGTCAATTTTAGACATAATGTGAGAAACAGAAACTGTCCATAGTCTCCTTAAACTGGCTCTGTCTAGTTCCATTTTATTATCTAATTAATATTTTTTTTGATTATGCTATATTTTGGCATATTTGTCTCATAAAGCTTTTTCACAATGTGCTTAAATACAGTACAGAATGTACTGGGTTAAAAAAAATTTAAATGTTAAATATGACTACGATCACATTAACAGGTTGAAGTGGCACACATCTGATCTTCTGTCCTAACATGACTTAGTTCTGATGTTTTCAGGGCTGTATGGCAAATCTGATCTTTTCAAATCCGACCAGAGCCACTTTCATACGTGGTCCTAGATTGGATACGTATCCAGTTTGTGGCCATGTGATCTTAATGCGAAAGCTCAGATCGGAATTCATGTGCTGTTTTCCCCAGAGAGCATGCGCCATCATTTAATTGTTACCATGGTAGCAGCGCTAAACGCAAGTTAAAGCCTACAAACGGTGGAAATGCAACACTTCTCACCTTTTCGCCTTTGTCTTGCTCTAATGTTGAACAGCTGAAAGCTGAGTTAATTATCCTCTTTATCTGCTCACTAGTCTGTTTGCTGATGGTGCACGTGATTCATTCACATGATGTTACTGAGCAAGATGTGCGCATGCGGGTCATTTCAGGACGCTGGTACGTTCACATTAACGACAGGTTTGAATGATCATGTCAGAGAGATCGGATTTGAGCAATGAGGATTATAATGTGAATGTAGCACATTATACCCTCTTCCCAATGATGATAACACTGCACTGCAAACTCTAAGTCTATCCATAGCCTCCTGTGCTGGTGGGAAAGAACTGGTTTGGGAAAGGCCAGTAGTCATTGGTGAACTGTGACGATCTGAGGCAGGCCTTTAGTTTGGGTAATAAATATCATATGATGCTAATTTCTGATACTGCCCTTCTTTTAACAGTAGGATTTTTGACAATATGTTAGCTAATGGCCGATCTCATGAACATTTCATTGCAATTCCAGATTACATATGGATATCTGAAGTTTGTAAAACACATTCTGTAAGTTTTGTTTGAAACTTGCGACAAACATTAACATACTATTGTCAATACTTTGTATGTTGCAGTTCCACAGTCAATCTTTTGGTAAAAACAGTCTCCACTTTTTTCTAATTCTAACAAGAGATTTTTTTGCTATATTGTTTTCAAAAACATCATATACAATATAAAATGATATATAACCATAAAACTGGGTAACCTGGCAAGTTGACAAGCTTGCTGAACCAGTCAGTCAGCAGAAAATTACTGCTTGACTTGCACTTGAAATCAGCGTAAGGCTTTCTGTCCAGCTCCTTAAAGCCTAATGAGAGACAACAACCATAGGAGCCATGGAGCCAATTAATCCTGTGGCCAAGAAACTGTGGCCACAGTAATAGAAACGTGTATTGTACATTCAATGTGTTTGCAATTAATTACCAAGCATGCTTTAGTACAAACAAACAAAAAAGTAAGGTTTTGATTTGAAAAGAAAATACATAATAGACCTTATTAGTAATAGGCCACAGGGAGCACTACAGTCACCTGCCAGTCACATTAGCAATGAATACAGCTAACAAATTCTGACAAAATCTGATTTGACGCAATTAACTCCAATCAAGCAGATCAGGTAAATGGAAAAACACACGTGGGCCACATTGTTTGCATTTTTATTTACCAGGGGCACCAGTACACTGCCCAAAAAATAAAGGGAACACTTAAACAACACAATATAACTCCAAGTAAATCAAACTTCTGTGAAATCAAACTGTCCACTTAGGAAGCAACACTGATTGACAATCAATTTCACAGCTGTTGTGTAAATGGAATAGACAACAGGTGGAAATTATTGGCAATTAGCAAGACACACTCAATAAAGTTGTGGTTCTGCAGGTGGGGACCACAGACCACCTCTCAGTAGCTTTCTGCTTTCTGGCTGATGTTTTCGTCACTTTTGGATGTTGGTGGTGCTTTCACACTCGTGGTAGCATGAGACGGACTCTACAACCCACACAAGTGGCTCAGGTAGTGCAGCTCTTCCAGGATGGCACATCAATACGAGCTGTGGCAAGAAGGTTTGCTGTGTCTGTCAGCGTAGTGTCCAGAGGCTGGAGGTGCTACCAGGAGACAGGCCAGTACACCAGGAGACGTGGAGGAGGCCGTAGGAGGGCAACAACCCAGCAGCAGGACTGCTACCTCCGCCTTTGTGCAAGGAGGAACAGGAGGAGCACTGCAAGAGCCCTGCAAAATGACCTCCAGCAGGGCACAAATGTGCATGTGTCTGCACAAACGACTCCATGAGGATGGTATGAGGGCCTGACGTCCACAGACGGGGGTTGTGCTCACAGCCCAACACTGTGCAGGATGCTTGGCATTTGCCAGAGAACACCAGGATTGGCAAATTCGCCACTGGCGCCCTGTGCTCTTCACAGATGAAAGCAGGTTCACACTGAGCACATGTGGCAGACGTGACAGAGTCTGGAGACGCCGTGGAGAGTGATCTGCTGCCTGCAACTTCAGCATGACCATTTTGGCAGTGGGTCAGTAATGGTGTGGGGTGGCATTTCTTTGGAGGGCCGCACAGCCCCCCATGTGCTCGCCAGAGGTAGCCTGACTGCAATTAGGTACCGAGATGAGATCCTCAGACACCTTGTGAGACCAGATGCTGGTGCGGTTGGCCCTGGGTTCCTCCTAATGCAGGACAATGCTAGACCTGGAGTGTGTCAGCAGTTCCTGCAAGATGAAGCTATGGACAGCAGTTCCTGCAAGTTGAAGCTATGGACTGGCCCACCCGTTCCCCAGACCTGAATCCGATTGAGCACATCTGGGACATGTCTCGCTCCATCCACCAACAGACAGTTGCACCACAGACTGTCCAGGAGTTGGCGGATGCTTTAGTCCAGGTCTGGGAGGAGATCCCTCAGGAGACCATCCGCCACCTCATCAGGAGCATGCCCAGGCATTGTAGGGAGGTCATACAGGCACGTGGAGGCCACACACAATACTGAGCCTCATTTTGACTTGTTTTAAGGACATTACATCAAAGTTGGATCAGTCTGTAGTGTGTTTTTCAACTTTAATTTTGTGTCTGACTCCAAATCCAGGCCTCCATTGGTAAATAAATTTGATTTCCATTGATGATTTTTGTGTGATTTTGTTGTCAGCACATTCAACTTTGTACAGAAAAAAAGTATTCAATGAGAATATTTCATTCATTCAGATCTAGGATGTGTTATTTGAGTGTTCCCTTTATTTTTTTGAGCAGTGTATATATATATATATATATATATCATATTTGTCTCTCCAGCCCAAATGATGACACTACTTCTGCTGCTCCAAAAGCCACAAAGCCAACCCCTCCCTACAAATAGGGGAAGTAGATGTCCTCAAGCGTTCTTTGACAGGAAACACAAGGCCACATATCTAGATTGCATGAAGATTAGGGCAGAGAGTGATGACTTTGTAGTATGGAGCCAAAAGAAGCCAACACCCTGCATCTGGAGTTGCCAACAACAGTTATTTTGCAAAAGAACAAACTAACATAAAGCAGAAATCAATGAGACAGCAGAACACAATGTGTTATACTTGTATAGATTAGTTAGATTACTCTGCATAATGAAATTGTAGTACATAGAGGTTCTAGGTAAAGTCATGGAAACTCTGACAAAAACTCATTATTGAAGTGACTAATTCATAACTTTAAAAACTAACATCAGTTAGTTACATGAGGTTAAATGGTAATTAACAGTATCAACAATTTGATATGCAAGCGCCATGACAGACTGAGAGTTCCAAAGTCAAATAATCAACAACATAATTGCAAGAACAGCAGTCTACAAAACCTGCTAAATTATTTAATGTTTAAAGGGAATCAGTCTTGAAAAGCATGGCAATGCACAGTATTAGTCAAAGTTTCGACAAACATGATTGAATGTGTTTTCCATAAGCCTTAAGATCCATGCCTAATTGCTTGAAATTTATTTCAAAGACAAGTTGTTTCTATAAACAGTGAAACTGATGCCTATATATGAATTTATATATATATAAAAAAAAAAACTAAAACAGGTTTAAAGTGGAATAGTAGGTGTTTTGAAGTGCTTCTAAGGTTTGAATTGGTGTAAAATATCACCTTTGTTCATCTAAATTCTGTTTCCCTCAGGTCTGGAAGAGGGGTGTGATAAACGAAAACATGTATGGCTTGAGCACAGCCCGACTGCAGGAAACACAAACTAAATTGCTGCTTTACCTTCCTCCTTTTTAAAGTATTTTAGTGATCTGCTACTGGCTCAAACTTTAAAAGTGTAAATAAGCTGATGTTAGTCTAAAGTGTACATGTTACGTGTGTCGTTCTGTGCTGGGTTGTAGGGTGGTTTGTGCAGTGTTTGTGCTTACTGCCAGGTAAAAGTGTATGGTTAGAAATAGGAACGCATTGAGTACACATTTTTTAGTAGTTGTCCATATAGAGTCCAATACCGTACTGAGTAACCTATTTAGAATTAAGTAGTTACTATAAATGAGTTTGTTCCTTCCCAGTCCTGCCCCCTTGTTTCCAGACCCTGCCCTTGATTGTTTTCACCTGTTACCCTCTTGTTAACCACTTGTGTCTCGTTACCTGTCCCTTTACCTGTCCCCCTGTGTTCTCCCTCTCGCTGGTCTTTGTTTGCATTGTTTGATTTGTTTGCTATTTGTTGGCCTGGTTTGTTGTTCCTGTGTTCCATTGTGTGATGTCTGTCCCTCCTTTTCTTCATGTTGGCTCTGTGACCCTGGACTATTTTGACCCCGAGTTTGGATTTGTCCATAATAAATCTCGCTTCTCTTCGCACATGCATCTGCCTCATCATTGCTCCCACACGTTACACATCCAATTAAATGATGTAATAAGTGTGCTGATTTTCTAACCATCAAAAAACAAATTTAATACATTATTAATAACACATATATGTATATATAAGGTTTAAAATTGTTTGGAGCTTTTCCTCCACGCTCCACTGGAACGTTTGAATACGGAACAAATGTTTCTTACACTGCACTGTGAGCACTTATTGTGCAAACACCAGCTTTCTTCTAATTAGCTAGACGCCTCATGTTGGCCAGATTAATCTGCATAAAGTTCAGCTCGGCTCAACTTTTTGCTGCACCGCATCCCCCAGACTCAATGCACCGGACCCATCGACTATGTATTGCGGAACCGTCGCTTTCCATTGAAAACTAATGGGATACGTTGTGGTGCAGCGTCAGTCTATGCTACATGAAACGCTCTGTCCATTCACAAATTTCAAATAAAGCTGTTTCATTCAAAATAGCTCGATGTGCACAGAGTACTGAGCAAAGAGAAACTGAGTGCTGCAGTTGACACTGAAGTTAAAAGCCAGACAATGATGTACACAGAATAACAATACAGTCTCTCTCCAGCCTATTTTACAAAAATAATCACTGTGGTAATGTTTGTATCTCATCATTATTCAGTCAAAGTCAGCACCTAGACTTTGGTAGCAAATGTTGACTTTTCGCCTCCGTTTCGCTGGCCTACATGTCTCCACCCATACTGGGGAAGCGGCTGTCATTGTGTGTTTAAGAATGGGGTAATATCACACCTTGTATGTTTGGCTCTGTGTGAGCAGATCCTCCTTCAGTTCTAGCTTCAGTGGTGTGTGCTTTAGTGTGGCAGTCTACACTCGGCTAACGTCAGATGGTATCAGAGGGTATCGGAATGTTGGTATTGGAGATTTTTAACAAGTACTGGTAAATGAGCACAGTATTGGCCTAACACAGTATCTGTATCAATGCATCCCTAGCTATAATTGACCTGCCTGCTATCCCAGCTGTTCGAGCGGTGGATCTCTCCTGCTGCTGTGTTCAATAACAGAACATTTGCTCAAAGCACTATGCCTCCCAAGCTGAATAAAACCAGCCTTGACTGCTTGAGACCAAATATCCATAATATCACCACAATATTATTTAAAATGATGGATTTAATTAGCAGTTTCTGGTCACTGCATAAATCCATGTGTTATCTCACAACTTTGACACCTTCACTCTTATTCTAAAATGTGAAAAACAGTAAAAAGGAGGTGTCTAAACGCTTGACTGGTACTGAGTAGCAAACACAGTCAAAGAGGAATTCCACCAAATCCCACCACAATTTATAAATGAATAAAGTGCTGGAGGGGAAACAAAGTCTTTCAGCAACGTTTAATGTGAAATTATGAACTGAGGATAAACTGATTCACAGTGGTGGTGATAGGAACCAGGGGTCACAAGGTCTACACTAAATCTGCCTTATTACTCCTCGAATATGGCTCTCCATCATAAATGGATTTTATGTTTTACCCCAAATATTAAAACCATCTTAAAACACCCCAGGCATAAAGTAACGTACGCATACCCTTTTCTGTAAAAACTTTCTGTGAGGTAACTTCGAGAGGCGTTAAAAGCTTGAGATGTCTGGCTCCAATCACTGTTTCTCTACAGCATTAAACATCAAATTACTCTGAATTTCAGTGGAATTCCCTTTTAAACTACCTCAGCAGAGGAACAATGGCCACAAGTCAGCTCACTGACTGGGATAGACAAACACTCACACAACTGAATGAAGTGCCTCTGTGCCCCAGTCTCCACAGAAACAGCACGCTGTGAACTCCACAGAACAAGAATTTATGGTACCGCTGTCATTTGCAAACCACTCATATGCAAAAACACATAAAGAAAAAAGTAACATGAGTCATCTTTCACCATTTTCCTGCACTTCCTACATTAATGTTCTCATTTGGAGAAAGCTAAAGGATATCTTCATCCCACAATGTCTGTTGGCAACCGATAAACATGGTGGTGGATCCATAATGGTGTGGGCAGCCACCTCATGGGAGTCATTAGATCAGATGATTGCTCTGCATGGTTGCATAATGACCAAAGAATACGAAGCCATTTTAGAGGCCAGGTACACTCTATTGGGGCAAATATTATTTGTTGATCATGCTCCCATATTCTAAGATGATAATGCTAGCACAGACATCACTAAACTATCTTCACGTTTCATAAACACTCAAAATCTAATACCTTCACTGAACCATTGTGGAAAGTTCACCTTCACCCATTAAAGAACTGGAGCCTTTTTCTTCTTGCAAAATAGTCCAGTATCCACCTACGCACAGCTCCAGACATGTATGAAAGCATTCCAAGAAGGACACAAGCTGCTCTGAAGGCAAATGGTGGCCCTTTACAAACACCTTATTAGTTACTGAACATTAATACATAAAAGATAGAGTCTTTACATTGTTTTAGGGTATTTGATGATGGTTCTCCAGTGAACTTATTGCCAAAGAACACTGCTGCACCCAATTTGAAATCAGCATGCACAAAAAAACCCTGAGCACAAACATATGAACTTTTTTTTATTCCCTCCTTTTTCTTTATTCCTCTCACCAGTCAGAGAGTATGTTTTCAGCTATTAGATCATTCTTATTTTGTCAAACCCCTTAAGGACAACATTAGAACCTGCACAACATTAGAAAGCATCATTTTCAGTTATTCAGTATTTAACGTTCTTTCAAATAAAATTCTAAAAACCACAAGCAAAATATTGAGTATCAGAATGTCAAAAATTTGTTGCAAATCCAAATTCACACACACAGAGATGCACATTTTCTAAGCTGCTTATCCTTTTGGGTCACGGGGGTGATGGAGCCAATCCCAGCAGTCATTGGGCTGAAGGCAGGAGCAAATCCAAATAAGTTTTCCAAAAAAATTCTATTAATTTTTGCTCATTCAGGTATAAATTTATTACATGCTTTGTCAGGTTTTGACTTTTTTCTATTTCCTGATTTTCCTAATATATTTTTTGCTTCTGGAATTGCTCTTTTGCTGACTTTTGGCACTTTTTTTAACAGAAACAGGGTCTTAGAAGAGGGTGTTCACCTGCACTTTCTATTGGTCAACTGATTTGGAGTGACAGGTCTTCTAAACACATACAACCTCAATTCCAATGAAGTTGGGACGTTGTGTAAAACAAATAAAAACAGAATACGATGATTTGCAAATCCTTTTTGGAGCATCCCTATAAGGCTCAGTCCTTCACAAGCAAGGTCAGGGTGAGGTTCACCACTTTGTGAACAACTGCGCAAGCAAATAGTCCAACAGTATAAGAACAATGTTTCACAACATGCAATTGCAAGGAATTTAGGGGTTTCATCATCTACAGTCCATAATATCATCAAAAGACTCAGAGAATCTGGAGAAATCTCTGCAAGTAAGCAGCAAGGCAGAAAATCAACAATGAAAGCCCCTGACCTTCGATCCCTCAGGCGGCACTGCATTAAAAACCGACATCATTCTGTAACGGATATTAACCACATGGGCTCAGGAACACTTCAGAAAACCACTGTCAGTGAACACAGTTCGTCGCTCCATCTACAAGTGCAAGTTAAAACTCTGCCATGCAAAGCAAAAGCCACATATCAACAACACCCAGAAACGCTGCCGGCTTCTCTGGGCCCGAGCTCATCTGAGATGGACTGACGCAAAGTGGAAAAGTGTCCTGTGGTCTTGAGTCCACAATTCAAATTCATGGACATTGTGTCCTCCGGGCCAAAGAGGAAAAGGACTGTGTGGATTGTTATCAGCGCAAAGTTCAAAAGCCAGCATCTCTGATGGTGTGGGGGGGTGTTAGTGCCCATGGCATGGGTAACTTGCACATCTGTGAAGGCACCATTAATGCTGAAAGGTACATACAGGTTTTGGAGCAACATATGCTGCCATCCAAGCAACGTCTTTTTCAGGAACGTCCCTGCTTATTTCAACAAGACAATGCCAAGCCACATTCTGCACGTGTTACAACAGCGTGGCTTCATAGTAAAAGAGTGCGGGTACTAGACTGGCCTCCCTGCAGTCCAGACCTGTCGACATCCCATTGAAAATGTATGGTGCATTATGAAGTGCAAAATACGACAACGGAGACCCCGGACTGTTGAACAACTGAAGTTGTACATCAAGCAAGAACGGGAAAGAATTCCACCTACAAAGCTTCAACAATTAGTGTCCTAAGTTCCCAAACACTTATTGAGTGTTGTTAAAAGGAAAGGTGATGTAACACAGTGGTAAACACGCCTCTGTCCCAACTTTTTTGGAATGTGTTGCAGGCATCAAATTCAAAATGAGTGAATCCTTGCAAAAAACAATAAAGTTTATCCGTTTGAACATTAAATATCTTGTCTTTGTAGTGTATTCAATTGAATATAGGTTGAAAAGGATTTGCAAATCATCATATTCTGTTTTTATTCATGTTTTACACAACTTCCCAACTTCATTGGAATTGGGATTGTAGCCACTCAGTGTGAACCTCCCCTAGTATGGTGGAACACGTCACACTGAGTGCAGCATTGTTCTGGCAAATCAGACGTGATGAGCATTGTTTGTCATATTCTATTGAGTTATTAATGTAATATGTTTATGGGTCCTATGTCGACCTGTTTAAAAAGATACAACTGTCACTTTGGGCACTGAGGAATGTAAATTTGTTTATGTATAAACAAAGCTGTACCACCTTTCGCTAATGCTAACTAGCTTAGCAGTGTTCTCTAAGGATAACTAGGAGAACCATACTGGCAATGCAACTAAACTGCTTAAATATTTGAAGTTAGTTCACTGCATTAATGTAAAGACAATGATTTGGAGCAGCAGCATTCTGTAAATGGGCGTGCTGAGATACAAAGCCTGTCTCAGTGACTGACACAGAGGGATTCTGTGGGCAGAAACAAGAAGAGACTGACATAAAAGCCTTTATAAACGCCAAAACAAAACGGCCAACCATGACATGTCAACATTATTCCCTTGGTAGTGATTAAACATTACCATGTATCATCTGTCTCACGGCAGCAGTAACTCATAGCAATCAGGCTGTAATTTTAACTCTAACGTGTTTAGGCCAGTACTACCTTCACATTACTTCTCTCGACCCAGAGCACCGATTACCTTAACGTTAGTTCCCTCAACCCAGAGCACCGATTACCTTAACGTTAGTTCCCTCAACCCAGAGCACCGATTACCTTAACGTTAGTTCCCTCAACCCAGAGCACCGATTTCCTTAACCTTACTTCCCTTGACCCAGAGCGCCGATTATTACATTTACATTTATGGCATTTGGCTGACGCGACTTACAGTTTGATCATTTTACACCAATAGGCGAAGGTGGTTTTAGGAGTCTTGCCCAAGGACTCTTATTGGTTTATTTAATGTAGGGTGCTTACCCAGATGGGGATTGAACCCCAGTCTACAACGTAGAAGGCAGAGGTGTTACCCACTACACTAACCAACCACTACCGATTACCTTAACCTTTCCTCACCAGAGCACCGATTATCTTGACCTTACTTCCCTCGACCCAGAGCGCCGATTACCTTAACCTTACTCCCCTTGACCCAGAGCGCCGATTACCTTAAAGTTTTTTCCCTTGACCCAGAGCGCCGATTACCTTAACGTTGCTTCCCTCGACCCAGAGCGCCGATTACCTTAACCTTACTTCCCTTGACCCAGAGCGCCGATTACCTTGACCTTACTCCCCTTGACCCAGAGCGCCGATTACCTTAACGTTTCTTCCCTTGACCCAGAGCGCCGATTACCTTGACCTTACTCCCCTTGACCCAGAGCGCCGATTACCTTAACGTTTTTTCCCTTGACCCAGAGCGCCGATTACCTTAACCTTACATCCCTCGACCCAGAGCACTGATTTCCTCACCCAACACACCTGATTCAGTGGCTAGGTTATCAGTTGAAGAGCTGATGATGTGTTTAAATGCTGTTTGCTTTGCATCTGGTTTAGTCTGTTAGCCTGTTACACAGTTTAAGCTGATGGTACAGCTTTGTTCAACATCTATCTAACTAACTAAAACATGTATTTCACACAGCTCAATACAGGACTCAATGTGTGTTACATCAATAATTTTGACCAACATCATTCATAAGGGCAAACATGTCAGTGTTTTAGGAGTCTTGCCCAAGGACTCTTATTGGTTTATTTAATGTAGGGTGCTTACCCAGATGGGGATTGAACC
Organism: Pygocentrus nattereri; assembly: GCF_015220715.1. Lineage (NCBI taxonomy): Eukaryota > Metazoa > Chordata > Actinopteri > Characiformes > Serrasalmidae > Pygocentrus > Pygocentrus nattereri. The sequence continues at coordinate 26,662,119 of NC_051226.1, read as the reverse complement.
CCAGTCTACAACGTAGAAGGCAGAGGTGTTACCCACTATACTAACCAACCACTACCGATTACCTTAACCTTTCCTCACCAGAGCACCGATTATCTTGACCTTACTTCCCTCGACCCAGAGCGCTGATTACCTTAACCTTACTCCCCTTGACCCAGAGCGCCGATTACCTTAACCTTACATCCCTCGACCCAGAGCACTGATTTCCTCACCCAACACACCTGATTCAGTGGCTAGGTTATCAGTTGAAGAGCTGATGATGTGTTTAAACGCTGTTTGCTTTGCATCTGGTTTAGTCTGTTAGCCTGTTACACAGTTTAAGCTGATGGTACAGCTTTGTTCAACATCTATCTAACTTACTAAAACATGTATTTCACACAGCTCAATACAGGACTCAATGTGTGTTACATCAATAATTTTGACCAACATCATTCATAAGGGCAAACATGTCAGTGCAATCCTCTTTGGCAAAACTCAGTATGAAAGTGCTCTGTGATATTCAAGGAAGATCATGTCTCTTGGAGTGGGTGTGTCTGTTTTTAGAAGACCTGTCAAGGCCAATAAAGAGTTCAGGTGAAAGCCTTCTTCTAGTGCCCACTCACTGTGAAAAAGTGGCATAAGGCAGATACAATGATTTTTATTTAATGTTTTATTTAAAGAGTAAAATATTAAAAATGTTAAACTTGTGTTAAACATCCAGCAAAGCTTGAATTAAAAATTTAAGATATAAATTTGTGTAGGTGCCCAATTGGGCTAATACGTAGTTTATCTTTGCAAATATATTGATTGGATCAGTTTGGGAGCACTAGGGGCCGAACTGCACAGGGTGTTGGATCAGGTGACAAATCAGTCACAAGACACACAACTATAGGAGAGGTGCTCAGGTGGTGGGAACATATGGTTCTTTCTGCAGTTTTGTGACACAAAACAAAGCCTGGAAATGCACATATTGGATCATAGTACCACAACTTATGTTCGCAAAGTTCTGTTATCTTCATCACTGGCGACCACGCTTTGTCATCTCCAGTAAAAGAGTTTGTTCGTATATACAAATGGCCCAATAAATGGGAACACCAATCTGCAGTAAGTTTTCAGTGTGGATATTTGTTTATTGGATGTGCGTAAAAGGACATTCTGTCCAGCCGAGCAAGTGACTAAGAAATTGGTTCTCTGGTAGTCACTACAATATGATAAAACACGACTTAAAAACCGCTGAATAGACGTTTCTAAAAACTGTGTGGATGTGACTAATAAGCAGCTTGATTGACAGCTCTCTGTCCAACACTCCTAGCCTGCTCCACCACCATACAGAACTAAAATCATTACCCAGATTTTTAATGATGGTACCGGGACAAATAAAAGTCATGGTTAGGGGAATGCACTGAACTTAAAAGAGCCTCTTATTCCTGCATCACATTCAATGTTTAGTGAAATCTCCCTCCTGTGTGTGGAAGATATTTTTACACATGTGATAATTACATATTTACTAGTAAAAATGCATTCCATACATGTAAAAACTGAATTTGTACTAGTCGATATTTAATATTTTTCATGTGTAAATCAAATTTCTGACATCAATTAAACATTTACAAGTTAAAATAAAAATTTTATGTTTCACATATTAATTTTCATACATTGTAATAAATATTACCAACTGTTAAACTTCCATTCATGTTAGTAAAATTTTTATTGTAATCATGAATTTGAAATTGAATTATTGGCTTGAATTATTATTGTTGTTATTATTATTATTATTGTTGTTGCTATTTAACTGAGAAATTTTAAGATTTTATTAGACTTTTTACTCTATGGTAAAAACATTTGTTTCCTGATAAAAGTTAAAAGCTGGTTAAAAGCATCTTTACCAAACTTACCATTACTGGTCAGAACTTCCATGAAAACCCATAGCTCTGTTTCTGAGAATTTTGGTTTTCTGTTTTTTTTTTTTTTTTTGGTTTTGTTTCTTTTGACAGCCAACTGGAGCTTCACTTGGCATAACTTCACTTGACTTCAATATGTACGAGTTCTAACTGGCTCTTACCAAGGACACTGGTGAAAATACTGCAGTGTCAAAAGACACCGGTGTGCTAATCACCACCATAGTGACTCTGTGAATAGCTCTTATTTACTATGACACACATTATGTGTGATGGTGAGCTGTTACTGCTGAGTTGAATCTGGCCAACTGTCTTTGTGCCAGCAGTTGTTATAAGTCTGGCCTCTAAGCCCATGTAAGCTGTTTAGATACTGTTTGCTTTGTTTAACATTAGATTTGGCAGGCTGTTAGATTAATTTGATGGTGCTGTATTGGCCAATACTGCTGTTCAATGCACTGCAAATATGTAGCTGAGACTGGTATCGGCCTTTTCTGAGCAGCACACAGTAAAACACTTTTTAACCCATGAGACTTACATTCACTGTCATAAGACCACAGCAAAGGCAAAGACTAACAGTAAACCAGTAGCCCTTAACTAAACCTCGAAAATCTACACGTCTGTATTCATACATAATGAACATGCATCACATAGTGCTAATCTCTCTGGATCAAAATCTGTTCTTGCACCAGAACTCTTAAATCAAAATTAAGGCTGCACGTTTAAAAAACAGAAGGAGCAAATGTAGAACCCTGTACATTTTATACAAAGTATATAACAAAAGAACCTTCACAGTTGGCTGCTCAGTTGTTTCTTGAGCAGCTGTGTTTTACTGCATCAATAAGCCATGCACAAGAAAGCTAACAAAAGGTCTATGGATGATTCTTGGTATGACATTTGCATCTGGACTTTAACTTTTGAAGAACCAAATAAGACTCACTGCCAGTAAAACAGGCCTCAAGAGACTGAAAAGCCAAAATAAATTAACCAGAAAATTCTTTTATTATTATTACCAAGAAAGCACCTGTGAGCTTAGCAGTGTAAGAAACTGGAACTTAATGCATTTGTTTACAGTCCAAGGTCTTGGTCAGTCAACAGAAAAGTGCATTATTAAAGTGAGGTGGGCACCAAGTCAACATACAAGCAAGAAAGTCATAACCAAAACAACAAACTAACAGAGCACTCAGAAGAAAGGCTCAGACTGCAGTCGTGGTAGACCAGAACTTCACACAAAATAAGCTGTAAGTTAAAAGACATAATATTTAAGAACAATACAGTAAAAATGAACAAAAATCAATATATATGAAAATGATCTACATGTATCAGAAAGCAAATTACTCTTCTAAAGATGTTTGTCATTTTGAGTGGTCTTGAGAAACTTCAGAATTGTTCACAATGGTGGTGATATGAACTAGATTTCCAAAGCTCCTAAAGCTCTCTCACAAAAAGTTATTACATAATATGGTTATAAATGCACTGACATACAGGGCATAATAGGGTGAAATAAGAAAACACACTTTCAGATTTGTCACTCTTTTACCATCAACATTACATATAAAACACTGAGGACACATGTTCACTGGTCATTTTAGTAAATAAATGGCTATATATTGCTGTACACAATATATATACGCAATATATTGTCTACAGCTGTAGACATTGGGACCTCTGGTTCTTATCAACACCACTGTAAAGAAATCCAATTATATAAACTTAAATTTCACTTTGTTTACATCTCAAACATTCAGTTATGCTAGGTTTTGAAAAAGTAGTTGAATTTTCCTGAGGCATTCAAAGATAATGCTATACGCTTTTGTGAGAGTGGATGTGGCTCAGACGATTAAACATCAGTACCAAAAAATGTAACCATAAATACCATAAAAGTAGAGTTTCCAATCAAATACAGCAGTCACAGAATTGCTAACAAACTGGCAGACCACAGTTCTTGACAAGGAACAACAAAAAGTATGTATGGCGACATTCAGAATGCAATTTGTGTTTTTTTATAATTTACTGCACATTATAATCATCATCCAGAGTCAGCACTGGCCCACTTGAACTGCCTTGCCAGTACAATAATGGATTATCTTGCAAATATGATATTTTAGTTGATGTCTATTCACACTAATGACAGACAGAAGCTATGGGTCTCTAACAAGCATGACCTATAAAGGCAGAAACATCTGATCTGAGCAGAAAATGTCAACTGTGCAACAAGACCTGTAATATAAAGACAGCCAAAGGTTCTCATGAAGGGAAGAATACACCAGCATGAGCTCAGAGGGTTCACCACAAAACGCCAACCACACAAAAGTCTCAGGAAGTGAAAGGTCAAGGCAGGGTTTCATAATAAGCAGCTTACATAAAAAAAATCTGGGACAAAGACTTATAAACAGATGAGACAAAGATTAGGCTAAAAGATTAGGTAAATGCAGAGGAAAAAAGGAACATCTCATGATCCAAAGTAAATCACCTCATCTCTGAAACATGGCATGAGCATGTAGGCTGCTAGAAGAACTGGTCATCGTCTTTACTGACAATGTGAAGACAGTATCAAGAGAGCGAGGTGTACAGAAGCATCTCAACTGGCCAGCTCCAATCAAATGCCTCAAAATTCTGTGGATGCATCTCACCTTGAGAAAACCCTGAAGTATAAGCGACTGTTGAGAACATCAAGGATAAAAAGTAAAATGTTCTTCATCAGCCAAAAAGACCCAGCAGCAAGTAGAAACTGAAAATGGCTGCTATACAGGCTTGACAGCCAGCTTGACCCGAATAGGCTATGTTTTGGTTTGTTAGATGGTTTGACTGGTCTACCCCCATGACCACGTTGATTGACCAGCAACACCAGCTTGACCGAGCTGGTCTTCCAGCTTCACCAATTGGACAGCACAGGGAGTTTTCGCCTAGCCGAGCTGGATGTGGTCAACAACCTTGACCAGCTTAGATGAGCTCTACAATACGAGAATTAGGTCAGGCCAGCTGGCTGATATCAACAGAGAAGAAACTCACTGGATTAGCAACCAGCTAGTAGGGCTGTCAAAATTATTACACAATTATTTTCCAAAGCTGTAACCTTTCACAGTCATATGTTTACATGTACAGAATGGGAATTGGGTGTGTTTTCATCCATTGACTTGGGCGAGCAAGCTTATTTGAGCTTGCTGCTGTCAGTTAGATGCTACTGAGTATAGACACATAAGATACAAGATAGCTAATCAGTCAATTTGCCTATATAGGATTGGACTTGAATAACTGCATATGATGAATAAGTGTTGAATTTTTAAATCCTTCATTTTGAAGCTATCTGTTTGCAAATGCGCAGACCGAGAAATACAAAGGAAGGGTGAATATGCACTGAAAAATCTGAATACTTAGCTACAGTCCAGGTCTTAATCGCATTTCTATGCCTTCATCCAATCTATGAAACCAGAGTGTGCTGTTGTATGCACATGTATGTGCATGCACATGACCACTTGAATTATCAGATAACTGCCAAAATCTGATAATGACTGGATTATTAAGTGCATGTTAACGCACTTTTTCTGAGGCAAACTACTGACACTGTATTATTCTGTGTGAAATGTTTGAGCTAGTGTTAACTATTAACCACCTTGGTTAATATTTTACTAGTTATGCTTACACTGGTGGTTCAGGTGAACTGAGTGAGTTAGACACACATTTAGCTCATTACAAATCTGACAAGTTTTGGTAAATTTGGCAATTGGGAATTTGTGGTAGCTAACTATTTGCTAGCTAATCATTTTAGACATGAAGTTCAAGAACTTGTAAAGTTCAACCCGTGGTGACCTTCAATGATTTTAACAAAATTTCACAGTAGCTTAGCACTGACAGTAGCTGCAGCTCATCCAAGCAACCATCACCTATATAACTTAAATCTATACTTTAGAACAGCTTAGAATTTACTTGGCTTTTGAAATTACTGAAATGAATAGATAAAATATTAAGTAAAGAGTGGTACAAGTCTGTACTCAACTTCAACGTATTTATCTCTTCCGATAAAATTGTATTTTGAACTTAAGCCTTTTATTCAGTGAACGAGTCAAATTAGCAGTACAAATATGTGCAGGTCTATAAAGTGGGAAAAATATTACAATGGTTCCTGCCACAGTTTACTATTAAGACTTAATATTAAGATATTAATATTATATTAATATTAAAATTAAGAGTTTTTGTAAGGGAGAATAAGGATTTGAAAAAACACAGTTATGCACCAAGGGTATTCAGGAAGTAGGCGTGTAGTATTCCACTTCATTATTTTCCTAAATAGTGCAGCAATTACACCCAGGAGCCAGGATGTAACTGATGCTTGATTTAAGGTGGAACGGAAGGTTTATCTACATATGGTTCAGTTTTATTATTTTGCGCTATAAAATATTTCTGATTTACTTTGGTTGTGAAAAATGCTTATTTTAAAGTGAAGAGACATCCCAGAATAATAAGCTGCTGTTCACCTACACAATTAGGTTCACTTAAGCATATAAAATGCTTTTGTTTGAAAATGTATATACACTGTGAGATTATATCGAAAGAGTCAGAAATTTACCTTTAGCATGGTGCAGATGCCCTTTAATTCTTCCTAACTTTGATTTTTTTATGTGTGTCCTGAAGCATACCAGTAGAAATTTGCATAACATTGTACCACTGTTTACAGACAGAGCCCAATTATTAACGGCAATTTAATTTTTTGGGAAATTCAGTGACTGTTGCCAATTACTACTTTGAAGTCTTTGTTAGTGTAAATATAGTGTGCTTATACACTCACCGGCCACTTTATTAATCAATTCAATTCAATTCGGTTCAATTGCTTTTTAACACAAATAGCTAATCAGCCAATCACATGATATTTAGGCACGTAGAGCTGTTCAAGACAACTTGCTGAAGTGCAAACCGAGCATCAGAAAGGGGAAGAAAGGTAATTTAAGTGACTTTGAACATGGCATGGTTGTTGGTGCCAGATGGGCTGGTCTAAGTATTTCAGAAAAAAGGGGGTCCAACCTTTTACTAGCAAGGTGTACCTAATAAAGCAGCTGGTGAGTGTATATGTGGGATTGTTGATCCTATACGCTCATACAGTGGCTCAGAAGCAGAACATGCTGTATGAGAGTGTGATTATTTTCTCATCTGAGCCAAGCATGACATGAGCTGCAATCAAATACTGTTGCCAACTATTGCAACCTGAGGAAGGGCTACATGTGGCAACACGGTGGTACAATCTGCTGAAATGTACTTGGACAATACAGCACAGGCGTTGCTGATTGGCTACACTTGTATTTGGACATTATGTACTGGAAAGTTAAGAATTCACTGTACAGTTCAAGAATTTATATAGTAATATAGAAATAGTACCCCCCACCACCACCACCACCACATATAGTGTGCACTTTAGTAGCACTTTATCCACTTAATTACAAGCCTTTAGCTTATATTTTATAGTGCCTTCTACACTGTAAAACTGCACTTGCTTTCTAGAAAATAAAGGCTGTCAGGCAAACGCAAAAGTGGCAGCAGAAGTTATTTGAAATGAGATTCTTGCTTGAGAGCAAGAATATTTACGGGGTTGCATCCTGACTGGACTGCTATAACCCAAACTGACCATTGTTTATTCAAAATAAGCAAAAATGTCAAAAGGAAAATATAGGTACTTCAGGTAGACCTTGAAATATTATGTGAATACTTGAAATATTCAAAACTGAAATGCCCCCAGAAGCTCTGTCTTTTAAACCTACCTACTTGCTTGAACTAGACACCTGGCATCCTTTCTTTGCTGCAAGTTCATTGGCCCCATTTTTTGAACTCCTGAGCTGATGTTAGGTGTTCATACCGGCTGAACTGCATCATGTGTTTGGTTATACATCTGGTGTGGAGCTGTGTAGAACTGAGGTGTAGCTGCTATCCTATAGACTGTTTTTGGGTTAGGAGAGTCAGAGCACATTACGTCGCAGTGCAGGCTGACGACTGTAGTGCAGTGCATTTTGAAACAAGATAACAGTTATATAGGATATAATCCTATATATTTATATAGGATTGTGTCACATCAGGCCCATGGGCCTTGCGTTTGACACAGGGACTATAGACAGACTAAACTAGCCAGCTAGCTTGGCTACTTAGGGTGAGTTTGCTCAATCAGGGCGGGAGTTGTTCTCATTTTCATTTTGTGACAAGTTAAATGCTGCTAGACTAAATACTGCGAAAACAAATAAATAACTTCACCTACAGTACTGTGCAAAAGTCAGAAACCACGCTCAATTTATTTAATTTCCAGGTGAAACGGCCGTTAAACAACTTTCAACAACAAAAGAGCTATCTGGCTCATATAACTCTAGTTAGCGTTCTCTAACATTATCTGGTTTCTCTTAGCACTAAAACTGAGATTTCAAATTTCAGATTTCAAAACTAAATTCGCTTTGTAAGATGTTCAGAGCAGACCTCCGTGTCTCAGAACTGAATATAACTACAGGGGTGATAGTGGGAAAAATTCCTGAGCCTGAACTTTTTTCTCTGCTCGGGAGGTGAGCAGGGTGGGGGTGCTATGTATGCGACACACTTAACACATAACATGTTGGCCCCTGGGCGCAGATATACGTCTATGTATAACCCTGATCTTCATTACTGTCAAAGAATTTGTGCTTTTGAATTAGTCCCTTCAATGATAGATTGTGTTGAATTTTGTTGAAATACATGAACAACATTCAGACATGAGAAAAACAAACCCAATATAAGCCTATATTTCAGAAGCTTGTGCAGAACTCTTGGGACTAGCAGGCCTGTTCAGGAATCCATACCTGTTTTTAACTAGTCACATACCTTATTGCTTCTATAGCATAGGAGACTACAGATACTACAGCCATACCAAGAACGGTCAGCAGGTGGCAATAACAATCCTCCTAAGTAAACTAGGAATTGATTAGTAGCCTAACCATTGACTAAATGACATGAACAAGGACACGTTCATTTCTTTTAAAAATATAATAGCAAACAATGCAGCATTTATTTTAAATATTTTGAAAAAGTTACAGTGCAACAAACTCATAAATAATACTACAGCCCTAAAATTACTATTCAGTTCCATTTTCCCCTTAATATAGGCTTAATATAGTTGTGTTCCATGGCTGAGTTTATACGTTTCGCGTTGACACTTGAAAAAAATTCGTACGTGTATTTCCCGGGATTTCCTACTGAATCTATCAATTTGTTTGGTCAAAGCAAGTCCCGCCCCGCCCTGTTGGCTTAATCGCTAGTAGGCGAGGCCTTGGTGTTGGTTACAGTGAAACCTGCGCATGTCAGATCAAGAGAAGTGTCAGATCCTATGGTCAGATGACTAGGCCAGGGGTCGGCAACCCGCGGCTCCGCTTTTGAAAATAATTAATTTAATTAACGTATATTATTTTTGAGACTTAAAAAAATGTTCGGGCGGAATATCACAAACGTCCGGTATTTAGTTTCGGTTCGTTTGACTGACATGTCGGCGTCGTCACCACCCCCCCCACCCCCCCCCGTTCGCTAGAGTGAGATGTCGTCGTCGTTTTAATATATTATGTGGCTCTCACTGAAATAAATTCCCAATTATTTTGCTTTTAGGGCTCTCTGAGTCAAAAAGGTTGCCGACTAGGCGAACCTTTTTTTTTCTCGCAGACACGTCGGTACGCCGGAATTTCAGTCGGCGCCTGAAAACTATCAGGCCTGTAACTATATATAAACTGTGTATATACGAAAAAACAAAACTTCCTGAAACCATGACGACGTTAATCCACCCCTTCACAACGGCTAATGCTAAAGCTAACACTGGAGCTCGCTTATCGGCTAGGAGCAGCTACATGAAGTAAAGCTAGCCTAGCTAGGTTAGCTAACTAGCTAATTAGCTAAGCGATCTTAACATTTTGTCTGTAACGTTATTTAATATATTACATATTTTTTTGCAAATGCAGATGGAGTTTATATGTAAAGCTGACCCAGATAAAGTTTAGCTTAACGTACCTCAGAGTAACTAGTTCTGTCACTGAGCTGGGCGGGAGTTCATCCTCACAGATTAGTCCCGAAATTTCTCAGCTTCAGGCACCCTTTCTCACCCTTTCTCACCCTTTTCTCTCACCCTTTTCTCACTCCATTACTTACTCTAACCATTCTTACAGTGAGCCGCTGTTCTCACTGCAGGTTTATTAAGAGGAATCGTTGCTGGAGGGCGGGACGTTCAGGAACGATTGTGATTGGCTAACAAGCGTGTCAATCATCATTTTGCAAACCGTCCCTCAGCCGACGAGCTGAATCAGGTGTTTTTGATATAGAGGAATCCTGAATGACACAGAGGACCTTTTAGTGACCTACAGCATACAGTGACTCAACTGACAGCCCAATGTGTATTACACCAACTATCAGTTTCATATGTGTGTTTTAACCAAATTATTGTTTCTTTTTTACTCATCCATAAACTGTTATGTACTATTTCCTGTTATTTATTCCTTTCCCATTCCTTCATTCTTCCATTTTCTGATATTAATGTTCCACAATCTCGCCACCCTGTTTAATTTAATCATTTAACTATTTATTTAATTTTTGAAGCTGAAAACACACTGAAACCAATACATTCTAAGCCAGGTGATAGTTACATTGACTGTATTTTACTGACCTCTACTACTCTATTACTCAAAAAGCATAAAAATACTTTATAAAAGTCTGTCTTTACCAAACCTCAGTTAACAGCAAACTATTCATACAGTTAATCAAACATAATACATCCAAATATATCTCACTTCTGAAATACATTAGCGTACATGATATGACGCATGATCTCATATTTGATCTTAGGGTTAGTGCTGTGTTAGCCTGTAGTATGTTGCTGCAACATTACATCTCAAAAAATCAAAGCTGCTCTAGCTACTGTTAGCATAACATTTTTACAGATAAACACAGCAGGCAGTTCAGTCTATGGCCGAACTGCAGCTGTACTGAGATCAGCTGAGAACCAGCCACTGATGATTGTGTAGTGTTGTCAGTGTTTTCATGCTGAATTTCATAAAACCCCTAATAAACTCCCAATGATCTCCCAATGTGACCTCATGAAAAGCATGCTGACAGCGAAGCAAAGGCTAGTAGCTACAGTAGCTGAGCAGTGGTTGGAGGGAGAAAATAAGGTGAAGCCTGGCTTAGAGCATAATGACTCGAGTGGCCATAACAAAGTAACAGCCCTCATGTAAAACAAATTAATATCTTGAAAAATTTGCAAGATAAATATACTATTCCCCTTTGTTTGGGCAGGCCTGCGAGGCCTAAGCGTCTGAGTAGGCTACCAGATGATCAGAGCAGCACTGTTTCTACATTAAATCTCATGAATGGAGTTAGATAAAAAAAATCCACCAAGGTTCGGACCTCAGTGTCCTCATAGCGAGTTGCGGCCATGGTGGAACGTCAGGTATGATGTCAACATATATCACCATAACGTTAGCAAGACTGCTGGCAGTAAAGCTGGCTTAACAGTTCTTATTCCTCAGATGCAGCTGGAAGTGTTGCGTTTTTTTTATATTTATCTTCTATATAATTTAATATTCTGCCCTGAGATGGACTGGCGACCTGTCCAGGGTGTATCCTGCCTTCCGCCCAAAGACTGCTGGGATAGGCTCCAGCACCCCCACCCCTCCGCGACCCTGATGGAGAAGCGGCTTAGAAAATGGATGGATGGATGGATGGATAATTTAATATTAAGACAATCCTCAAACATTGTAATATGTCTTTTATTAACGTCCAACCCTTCTCACTGGTCATCATACCTCATATCCTTCGGTAATCTCTTACTAAGTTGATTGAGTCTGACAAATCATGAAAAAAGAGACTCAAATTCATCATATCCATCGTCACAAAGACGTTAATTACAATAGCTGACTCCGAAACACAGTCACAAACAGCACTAGTTACAAGGGACCATTCCTTTTTAGTAGTTTATTTTGTTAGTTTATCTCCTTTTAGAAAAAAAAAGGTTACTAGGCCTTTAAAATCAACCTGAAATGGAAACCACAATGCTTTTTCATTTCTCTGCCCACTGGCGCACGCTGATGTAATCAAAAATCAGACATCTCAAAAAACAAGGATTTCAAAACAGGCTGTTTTCTCAGCTTAGTCTTCATGTATGGACTTTGTTCGCATTAAGCTACATTTCTAAATGAAATGAATGAAGATCTAGGTTAGGTTTCAGCAGGATTTACAGCATTTACCCAAAAGACTTGGGTGACTATTGACCTTTACTGTTTGTTAGCAACGTTAGCCTCGTATGTCCAGTGCTAAATGAAATAATGAAATGTGCAACACATATAAACACATTTATATTCCCTTCCAGGTGAGCTGCCCCACATGAAAGCTCTTCACAGCCGGCAGCGCGTAGACAAGCCTCCACACCCAGTTAATGGCAGCAACCAGAGCTCAGTCAGAACAGCTCCATCAGCTCAGCGCCCTTCTGCATCAGAGCGGGCAGGAACGCCGCTCACATCCGTTCGCCGAAGCCATTCGGTGAGCAGGACGCCATTCAGAGACACAAAGTCACAGTAAATGACATTGCCAGACGATTTCCGCCCAACGCCTTCACCCGAATTAACGCCGCAGACTGTGCTGCCCCCTAGTGGCCGCGTAGAGGACCTGCTACCAGGACCATGGACAGCACCGCGCCACCTGCTGTCCAAGCACTTCACACTTGAAAAAGATGGTTCTTCAAGGGTTCTTTAGTAAATGCATTAATTCTATTTAGAACCCGGAGTTCTATATAGAACCATTTGCATGTTTTTTTGCTTCGTGAAATGGTCCTCCAAGTTGACGGAGAACATGTTGTATATGTTTTTGTAAAAGGTTATATATTGCACCAGAAAGGGGTCTGCTGTTGTTACAAGCTTGTTACATGGTAACAATCAGAACCCTTTTTGGTTCTATATACATACTTTTAAAAAGGTTCTATATAGAACCACACACAAGCACATTCTTAGTCAATTTGAAGAACCCTTTCAGGATGCAAAGAACCCTGTAATCATGCTAAGGGTTCTCTGATGGTTATGGTTCTATATATAACAATTTTCTTTACTAAAGAGCCATCTTTTTAAGAGTGCAGAAGAATCTTTTTGGTGCTGTAGAACCATGTACAACACATTCTTCATTAATCTGGAGAACCATTCCAGCATGCAATGAACTGTCTAAGCATGCAAATAGGTCTATATGCCAGTTTGTATATTTTGCATATAGAACCACTGCCTTGACTAAAGAACCTTTTTAAGCATGTCCAGTATATTTAGACCACATCTATTGTTTGTTAACTGACATCAGAAGTTTGTAATCACTTACAGATCCCACCCATGGCTGAAGCCAATATCTACAGGACGGTTCTTCTTCTGGAAAAATACTGGATTCATTCAAGCTATTTCAGCTTTATGGTTACTGCACATGTTTCTGTATGCTGTATGATGATGTATTCTGTGTGCATCATTTTAAATCTGACCAACAAAAGTATCATCCAGGTCAACCATATCCTCATAAAAGAGGACAGCGCATATCCTAAATATATGTATTTTTATGTCTCAAAAACAGCCTTAATTCATTGTTAAGGCCAGTATATGCAAATGAGCTCTGTTATGATGGGCTACCCCATATCAGCCCTATTCAAAAAGAGGTCCAGGCTGCAACACTCCTTATAACATCAGTGTGAGTGGGCAGGTATAAACAGGTGGATATGTGTAAATATGCAGGTTTTTGTGATGCCACAAAAACAATGAATACAAACAAATTCAAGCTTAGTTTTCATATATGCACTGTATGGAGTGGGGAGTGAACGCTATATTTTGATGAAACTTTAACAATGATAACATGCTAACAGTTCAAGAAAGAAAAGACAATTCCGATTTGAATGATATGGACCCTTTAATAAAAGCAATGGTTTTGTACAGAACACAACTGTACAAAAAGAACCATTTGAATACATGAACACACCACCTGTGCAACAAGTCCAGTCGTAAAATTTCCTCGCTACTAAATATTCCACAGTCAAATGTCAGTGGTATTACAACAAAGTGGAAGCGATTGGGAATGACAGCAACTCAGCCGTGAAGTGGTAGGCCAAGTAAAATGACAGAGCGGGGTCTGAGGTGCATAGTGCACAGAGATCACCAACTTTCTGCAGAGTCAATCACTACAGACCTCCAAACCTCATGTGGCCCCTCGGATTAGCTGAAGAACAGTGTGTAGGGAGCTTCATGGAATGGGTTTTCATGGCTGAGCAGCTGCATCCAAGCCTTACATCACCAAGTACAATGCAAAGTGTGGAATACAGTGGTGTAAAGCGTCGCCACTGGACTAGAGCAGTGGAGACGTGTTCTCTGGAGTGACGAATCAATTCTCTGTCTGGCAATCTGATGGATGACTCTGTGTTTGGCAGTTGCCAGGAGAACGGTACTTGTCTAACTGCATTGGGCGAAGGGTAAAGTTTGGTGGAGGGGGGATTATGGTGTGGGGTTGTTTTTCAGGAGTTGGGCTCGGCCCCTTAGTTCCAGTGAAAGGAACTCTTAATGCTTCAAGAGATGCTTCAAGAGATTTTGGACAATTTCATGCTCTCAACGTTGTGGGAACAGCCATCCTGTTCCAACATGACTGCGCACCAGTGCACAAAGCAAGGTCCATAAAGACATGGATGAGTGAGTTTGGTGTGGAAGAACTTGACTGGCCTGCACAGAGTCCTGACCTCAACCTGACAGATCACCTTTGGGATGAATTAGAGCAAAGACTGTGAGCCAGGCCTTCTCGTCCAACATCAGAGTCTGACCTCACAAATAGCTGGAAAGGGTGGGCCGACATTATATTAAACCCTGTAGATTAAGAATGGGATGTGTGTGGAGGCAGACGAGTGAATACTTTTGGCAATATAGTGTACTTTCTGTGGTGTAATTAAAAAAAAAATACAATTTCTGGTGAGGAATAAATTAGGACACCCACATTTATTCCCACTTAAAATGACTAAAATCACACACAGTTGTATCACATCAGGTGCACATGATAACACATGGTAACTCTGCATTTTCTGTTGAAGACTATAGCAGCTTATGAGTCTAGTAAGGCTTTTAAAAAGATCTCAAAAGAATATCAAAACAGCCATTCCACTGTCCGGAAAATAGGCTACAAGTTGAGGACATTCAAAATAACTGCCAACATGCCCAGGTCTGGCTGTCCAAGCAAGTTCTCCCTGAGAGCAGACTGCAAGATGCTAAAAGAAGTCTCAAAAAATCCTAAAATGTCATCACGGGACCTACAGCAGGCTCTTGCTACTGTTGATGTGAAAGTGCATCCCTCTACAATCCGAAAGAGACTGTACAAGTTTAACTTTTGTGGGAGGTGTGCAAGGAGAAGGAGGTGTGCTCTCTAAGAGAAATATGAAGGCCAGACTGAAGTTTGCCAGAGAGAACATAGACAAAGACCAGGACTTCTGGAATTCTGTTCTTTGGACATCCATCCATCCATCCATTTTCTAAGCCGCTTCTCCCTCAGGGTCGCGGGGGGGAGGGGGGCGGGGTGCTGGAGCCTATCCCAGCGGTCATTGGGCGGAAGGCAGAACACACCCTGGACAGGTCGCCAGTCCATCGCAGGGCAGACAGACAGATGCAGACAGTCACTCCCACACTCACACCCAGGGGCAATTTAACATGTCCAATCGGCCTGACTGCATGTTCTTTGGACAGATGAGTCTAAAACTTTATGTGGACACCTAAAAAATTATGTGGACACCATAACAGAAGGCATGTTTGGCGTAAACCAAATACAGAATTCCAGGAAAAGAACCTCATACCAACTGTGAAACATGGAGGAGGAAGTGTCATGGTTTGGGGATGCTTTGCTGCAGCAGGACCTGGCTAGATCACCATCATAGAATCCATCATGAATTCTAACATGTATCAGAGGGTGCTTGAGGAACATGTGAGACCATCTGTAAACAAATTAAAGCTGAAGCAGAAGAGGACCCTGCAACATGGCAATGATCCAAAACATATCAGAAAACCCACCAAGGACTGGTGATAACTAAGAAACTGAGAGTCCTGGAATGGCAGAGTCAAAGCCCATATCTTAATCCCATTGAGATGCTGTGGGGTGACTTGAAACAGGCTGTACAAGAAACCCCTCAAACATCTCACAGCCAAAAGAACTCTGTGTTGAGGAGTGGGGCACACTTCCCTCAGACCGATGTCAGAGACTGGTAGATGGCTACAAGAAGCGTCTCACTGAAGATATTTCAGCCAAAGGTGATAACATAGCTATTAGGGGGTAGGGTGTTTTTCCTCAGTTACAATAGCATTTTTGTTAATATTTTTATTTAACGAGTGAATTTTTGTTGTTTACCTACAATTAAATCACTTTCTTTTCCAGAGATAAATAAAAACAAGATTAGACATCGATTATACATTGATAAAAACAAGATTTAGACATCGTGAACATTTCTTAATAAAGAACTGAATATTTAATGGGGTGTCCATATATATATATATATATATATATATATATATATATATATATATATATATATATATATGTGTGTATATATGTATGTATGTATGTATGTATATGCAATACATGGAAACCAGTCATACTTTCATCAGTACTAAATCCACTAAATTCATCACTACTAAATCCATTCATCCTGCAGCTGTTCAGCTCCACCCATTCACACTGAAGTTATAAGGAATGTTTGAACCCTGACTGCCTTTAGAATGAGGCACAGGACAGAGCAGCCAATCAGAACACAGCTCATCTACATATATCAGTCTTAAAGGCGCAGTAACAGCCTGTTCAGCTCTAAAGGATAAAAAGCTGGAAAATGGTCATATTGTAGGATTTAAGTTATACAGATTTATTTGGGATATATAACAAAGAGGGCGGTTACTAATTAAACCTTTATTTAAACCATTTTCTTGCTGACAGCGTGTCTCCAGACGTGGCAGCGAGCAAAGGCTCTGAATCTCTCTCTCTCTCACACACACACACACACACACACACACACACACACACACACACACACACACACACACACAGCCTTAACCAAGAATGAAGAAATGAACGGGGGGGGTCTTGACGTCAGCAGTGAGAGTCATTTTCCTCGGTCCAATCACGACGAATCGACCGGGCGCCGCTGTCTGCCAACCGCCAACGTTATTAGAGGAATGACAACCCAAAGCTGAAGATCTCTCCCCCACCAGCCCCCCACCAGCCCCCGGCTAAGAAAAACCAAGTAAGACGAATCGATACCGCGGAAGAAGAAAGAATCAGAGCGGAGCAGCGCGAGCTGGTCTCGGACACTGACCGCGCCACGCGCTCCACCTCGAACCCGTCTTCCCTTCACCTGAGAGGAGAGGAGAGACGGAGAGGGAGATGGAGACCCGCTCGGACTCTCCGGTTGGTGTCAATCTTTGTCTGCAACGTGCCTTCAGTTCGGCCGTCTGATCCTCTCCGGAGGGTCATTAACACGCGCTGTAAGTCTCCGGTGGTCGTCATTCCGAAGTGTAAGAAGGGCTTTAGTGTAGACCGTCTCTGAGCGGGCAGCCCGGGTTTTCTCCTCAGCGAGGCTGTAGATAAAAATGGAATAGGGTCTAAAAATAGCAAATTTACCCCCCATTCACCGGCGCTCTGTCCTTAATGGACGAGCCTTTCGGATCACCACAGTAAACCGTTACTTCACTTATTTCACCTGATCAGTGACGATTAGACAAGACTTCGCATAAGGTAGCTGCTTTCTTTCTACTCTTATCTCTTTCATGACTCCCCTTCCCCCCTCCCCGCCCCTCTGTCTCTTTCTCTCTATCGGCCCCCATGTCTCTCTCCATCTCTCTCTCTCTCTACCCCTGTCTATCTGTCTTTCTTTCACTCTCTCTCTCTCCGTCTCTCTCTCTCTCTGCCCCTGTCTATCTGTCTTTCTTTCACTCACTCTGTCTCTCTCTCTCTCTCTGCCCCAACACCCCCCCCCCTCTCTCTCTCCTGGCAGTGATTCATCCTCCTCCTCGTCCCGATGCCGCCGCCGCAGCCATGAGTAACCCCAACGCCTCCTCCTCCTCCACCCCCGTCCCGGACGCACCCGAGGGCAGGAACGCCTCCTCGCCGCCACCCTCCGTCGCTGGCGCCGCGGACGTGCCCGTGTCCGTGAACCCGTGGGACGTGGCGCTGTGCGTGGCGGGCACGCTGGTGTCGTGCGAGAACGCGCTGGTGATCGCGCTGGTGGCGCACGCGCCGGCGCCGCGCGCCCCCGCCTTCGTGCTGATTGCGAGCCTGGCGCTCGCCGACCTGCTCGCGGGCCTGGGGCTCGTGCTGAACTTCGCCGTGGTGTACGCGGTGGCCGAGCCGGGCGTGGCCTCGCTGCTGTCGGCGGGTCTGCTCATCGCCGCCTTCTCGGCGTCCGTGCTCAACGTTCTCGCCATCACCGTGGACCGCTACCTGTCGCTGTACGGCGCGCTGACGTACCACACGGAGCGCGCCGCCACCTTCACGTACGCCGTGCTGGCGCTGGCGTGGCTCACGAGCGCGCTGCTCGGCGCGCTACCCGCGCTCGGCTGGAACTGCCTGGAGGACGAGGCCACGTGCAGCGTGTGCCGCCCGGTGAACAAGAGCAACGCGGCGGCGCTCGCCGTCTCCTTCCTGCTCGTCTTCGCGCTCATCCTACAGCTCTACCTGCAGATCTGCAAGATCGCCTTCCGCCACGCGCAGCAAATCGCCGTGCAGCGCCACTTCATGAGCGCCTCGCACGCCTCGTCCACCACCAAGGGCGTGAGCACGCTCTCGGCCATCCTGGGCACGTTCGCCCTCTGCTGGGTGCCCTTCGCCATGTACTCACTGGTGGCCGACACGCGCTACCCGGCCGTCTACACGTACGCCACCGCCCTGCCCGCTATCTGCAGCTCCATCATCAACCCCATCATCTACGCCTTCCGCAACCCGGAGATTCAGAGGTCGCTGAGGCTCGCCTGCTGCGGCTGCCTGCCTTACAGCTTCACCTCAAGGCCCAGAACGCCCAGCGACGTGTAGAGAGGCGCACAGTCAGCAGCTGTAAACAAAACAACCACCACGTGCAGAGGGATCCGCATATTGTAACCTATACACGAGTGTTGGGGGTCACGTGTTTTGTCCAGGTGTGGTGATCTCCTATCGCGTTAACGCTGTGCCAGTACGTGTTGATGTCTTTTGTAGCGTCTTTTGACTGTATTTCGCTTCGACTGAGTTATTAAGGCCTGCCCCCCCCCCTCCCCCAACCCCCAAAACGAAGATGACCATATATATGCTTGAAGTAGTTTGGGGGGGAGGGGGGGCACATAAATGTAGCGTGGACCCTTCCTTTAGGTCAGTTGCCTTGTAGCACTGTGAGATGCCAAAAAAGGCTTCCCAGGCTGTCACCCAAGCTGATGGATGAGAGAGGTTATGAATGTTAAACGCGGATGTTTTCTTCCCAACTCAGGTTGAGACTCGACCAGATGTTTTAGCACCGCAGACATCGACACAGCGTCATTCAGTGTATGAATGATGGAGTACAATAAGGATAAAAGAGGAGATTACGTGTTAATGTACAAAAGTACCTTGTTTCTCACAGCTGTGTCTCCAAAGTTTTCCACTACAGTGCACTCAATTCATGTAGCATGCTGAGGCATGGTGCTGCCTGTGGCCACTGGTGGGGAAACGGCTGCAATACACGTGTTCCTGGCAAACCTTCTCCAGCAAATGATCAATATGGCATAACTCACCACGTAGACAGTGTTATTCCCATCATGACTGCTTATGATGCTTAGTTGGACACATTAAAAGTAGAGTAGGTTGCTTCCCTCATCTCCTGACTATACTCTTCAGCACTTTTGTCTTTGTGTTCACCAACTTATATCGGACAGTGACCATTTCCTGTTACGTAGCAACCATTAGTATCATCTTTTCAGCTCAAGAAACTACTGAATGAAATAGATTATGCGACGTCAGCCAGACAGAGATAAATGGGAGTGGCATTCTCTACGCCCCTGTCCCAGAGTCCACACTTTCTGGTTTCGTGTACTTGTTCATGTGCACCAAAGCAGGATTAAATAAGTGTTTGTCCCACAAAATTGGTGACATGTCAGCTGCATCCAAAACCACGTAACTAGTGATAGACTGTGACTATCAGAGCTAGACCTTCAATTTGGGTCATAAATGTCAACGGTAGATTAAAACAATAGAAAAAAAACCCACTTCTATAATAATAATGCTGATTTCTGTCTAAAGCTCCCATTCCATATCTTTTATTTGAAGCTTTAAGCTTTGAAGTAATAGACATTCAATATTCTCGCAGTCCAAAAAAAGCAAAAATCTTTTGCGATTTTCAGGCTTCTGTATGTCTTGAGCTCAGCAATTGTCCATTAAATTATATGAAAATTTAATGATGATGGGTCCAATAGAAATGCTCCAAAACCAGCTTTCAATAAAGTCTCTTTACACTAACTTATATTGAAATTAAAGATTGTTTTTGCCATTTTGATTTCTTTGGACTGCGACAATATTTTATCTTACAGTAGTTTTACAGTGACTCTTTCAGCGAAGAGCCCTGGCACAAAGCTACCACTGTTGTCTATTTATGGACTGAAGGCTGGTCAGTGACACTTCTTAGACTTTTAAAAGTCCCAGTATGACAAGTTTTATCACAAAATCGGTCCCGTTATGAGTCAAATGTGATTGCTTGATTCCTCTGTCACTTCCTAGGTATGCTAGTAGTTAATGTTTAAAGCCCTCATTTCAGCTCCTGAAGGCCAACCAATGGGGAGCTTGTTAAATACCATGGAGAAAAAAAGTCTTATTGGATAATATGTCTTGTTACGATTTTAACTCTTATCTAGGCTAAGGGTTAGGGTTAGTTTAAATACTTGAGGAAGGATGATTCTATTAAATAAGAATGTATTTTTAGCTCTCAGAAATCTGTAGACTGTATACTAAACTAATGAGTGCACCGCTTACTATTTAGTATGATAATGTGCAGCTTTATTAGCATTGTAAGGCTCGCTATCCCACAAAGATACAATACAAATCCGCTCTTCACAAGGGCTTGCACACTTTTGCTAAGTTCAGGAGTATGCCGTGTTCGTGTACACTTCAGCAAAACTACAAACCGCAAGTGTTGACTTTGGGAGAGGACCATATTCATTTTGCCTTACGTGTTCTCAATGGCAATAATGTACCGTACTGTGTATATTAATCACATCAATGCATAATGGAGTAATAATATTCTTTTCTAAGACTATTAGAGGCAAATAATATTGCTGTGTGTTTGTCATCACATTCGTGATTAAGTAGCCTGCTAGCCTATGAGGTCTGCGAGTGTCTCAGAACATGTGCAGATCCGTCATAGTATCTCAATAACCGTGCATTGGAAATGTATCTCATGGTCTGTTGTTGAGTTCGTTTGGGCAGTCTCTATCCGACTCTATTCTGCAAATGTCGTTGGTAGATCAGCCAAAGAGCTAATTTCAACAACGTCTGCCATTGGAAGTGGATTGTAGGACTCACACTATTCCAAATATTCTCGCCGTTGTAAGATGTCAACATGTTTGAATGTATGGTGCCAAGATTTTTGTCTCTCTTTTCTTTTTTCAGTTGAGCAACTGTGATGGTCTCAGCCTTGGTTGCATTTGTAAGACACATTTCTTACACTGTTTATGTTTAAGGTCAAATGATTGAAGTTATAGTATGTGTCCCAACTGTTAACACAGAACTATATTTTTGTACAGTTTTCTGAATGCTTGACACCATGCAGTATGAGTAGCTACCTGGGTGTTCATCTGATGTTGGCCTGTTTTATGATGCACATTTGAGTGATCTGCAGTTAACAAGATGCTTTTTTGAGATGTAACTATTTAATGATTGTTTCTATAAACATCACATTGCTCACCAGATCCTCTCTGCTTTGTTTTTTTCCATTCAAAATGTTGTGAACAGTTTTATCAGTGGCAACTCAATCCGGGGCTACATAATAAGCGTCATAAGCAGCTGTGCTGCAGCAGCCATGGAGCCCCCTAACAACTTCTGGTTACTGTATCATTATGTCTTGTGGGTAATGCACTTGCCTCTTTGCCCCTTAATGACAATTCAGTGCAAGAATGTCCCTAAAATTATGCTGATTGAATTTTTAAAAATTCATCATTAATGATTCTTGTATGTTTAAAGGCCCCATTCATTGTTTTATCACTCTTAAGCCCGCCTCATATTCTCCATCCTCCATTACCTCAGTCGAATCTTCAGTTCAGCCAGCTCTCCAGATTTTGAATGCAAAACTCCAGATATGGTCATAAGATGTGCTTATAGTGTAACCAGGTAGCCGATTAATGGTTGTTATTTGCCAGAGATGTCCAAAGACATTGGGTAACTTCTCCAACACACATAACTGTGACACTGCTGCTCAAAGGTGAGTTTTACTTGCTGATTAGTCAATAATATGAGCTAGTTTGAATAATAAGCTGTGAGTATCAGCGGTGTAAAATTCAGGTCCAGAAAGTAAAAATCCTTCCCAGGATTTTGTTCCAACTACCTGGACAGCTCTGCTGGTTGTTTGATCTAAGGAGAGAAGCCAGGCTGTTGGAACAAAATCCTGGGAAGGATTTTTACTTTCTGGACCTGAATTTTACACCTCTGGTGAGTATATAAGTTTTCACTGCAGCATCCAAATCATTGTTCACTTGAAATGGTTAGCAACCAGCAGGGACAGCTAATATTAATTCCTCTTTAATTCCTCCCCTTTTAACAGTGAGAGAGAAGTATTTGATGGGATTTTTCTCTTCATTTTAACATCGCCTCTTTTGGAAATATGTCTCTGTCTTGTGCTAACAGGCTTAACTGAATTAGCCCATGTTCATTAGCAACACTGCTGTCACTGCCACCAGAGTACTTGATCCAGCTTGCTTAAAGTCTTGCTGAGTAAGCAAGAAATCCAGCATCGTGAGACAGACCCCTGAATCCAGAGTGAAAGGTTGTCTGTCATTAAACTTATTAGCATCGGATCACCAGCAAAACACAGATTAGCCAGTTATAAATGTATATAATTAAGACAGCTTAATAGTCATTGCTATTATTTTGCATTTCAAATAACAGTACATCACGTAGCAAGATAGGGGGCCGCCAAATTCATACTTAGGACCCCTAAAAGGCTAGAGGCAGCCCTGAGAGTTATGAACATCAGTGTAATGAAGAATCAAAGTGTGGCCAAATGACTGATACACTGTTAACAAAAGCCATTAATTTTGAATTAATACACTTTTGTTAAATGTGTGAAGAACAAATGTCCATCCATCCATTTTCTAAGCAACTTCAACCTCAGGGTTGCAGGAGCCTATCCCATCGGTTATCGGGCGGAAGGCAGGATACACCCTGGACAGGTCGCCAGTCCATCACAGGGCAGACAGACAGACACAGACAGTCACTCACACCTAGGGGCAAAGTAGCATGTCCAACTGGCCTGTGGGAGGAAACCCACACAGACATGGGGAGAATATGCTCCACACAGAGAAGACCCCGGTCACTCAGCCGGGGAATCGAACCCAGGCCCTCCTCAATGTCAGGCAACAGTGCTACCCACCGCACCACCGTGCCACCTGAAGAACAAACGTGTAACTGACAATTTTACTCATTTTATTGAACTGAAGGTGAAGGTATCCTCATCATTTCAGCATTATTGCATTAGGATATGATTCTAAAGCTTTTGTTTTTGTTTGAAAACTTGTATTTTGGTCATCTCCTGGTCATTTGTTGTTAAATACTTGAAGGGACGCTCTGCCTGAAATGACAAATATCACCATTGTTACATCTATTGTAAACAGGCTCAATCACCTCGTACAGTAGCGCTGCGGTTGCTTGATATAGAGCAAGATTTTCTCATTTAAAGACTTGAAAAACCTGAAGATGCATCTTGAAGGAGAGAGAAAACTACAAGCACTTTAAAACTGCTAGTGAAGAAGAAAGTCAGATAGACAATGCTGCTGCTAGGAAGTCAAATATCACAGTTGTGTTTATTAGCCTGTACGTCAGCGGCTATGCTAGCAGTCAGGGTGTGTTTTATCAACATGGGGCATTCAATTGTTCTATGACATATCTGCACAATGCATGCTGGGTATCGTAGTGAGAGAACACTGACAAAAAGACACAATTGTACAACATTGAGTGATGGAGAGTCGTGCAACAGAATATTCAAAATAACACCACAAATTACATTAAATGCTAAGCGTTTTACCACCTTATATAGTCCTGGCATACAGTCCAGTTCCATGGACAATATTTTGACAATGTTTCCTTAAACTTACTAAAAGAACGCAATTCTTTGAGTAAAACCATACTTAAGCCAGTGGGCAGGTGTTTCTATACGTATCCATTCATTTCAAAATCAGGTGTTCGGTGTAAAAAGGAAATTGCACTGATTTTAAAATATCTGCATAATTAAAAATCAAGATGTAAATATAGTCCTTCAGATTGGTTTGATGTAAAATGCCCCATTTTAGATAACCTTGCTGAGTCAGAATCATTTACAGTGGTGGTGATAGGAACCAGATGTCTAGAGGATTTCATGCCTGTAAAAGCTCCAGCACAGAAAACAAAATAGCCCCCAAAGAAAACGTATTTTTTCAGATTTACCACCATTTTACAACCGTCAACCTTACATATAAAGACTCAGAAGACATGTGTAGGTTCACTAGTAATTTTGGATGGTAAATAAAATGGCTATATTTCTGTGTTGTTGACATGGCTACTCCTGGTTCCTATCACCACTACTGTAAAGAAAGAAAAAATAGTGAGTTTCACCAGAAGGAAGCATTTCATAATAAGCCAGTCCGAACAATTTTTTTACATCTCCGCAACCAAATTACACAGAAATAAAGTTCAGGGAAATTATTGTCTGTAGTTTGAAAAATGCTGAAGTATTCCTTTAACGGCTTCATAGGCCTTTATGGTGCCAAGTAAACAGGTAGTGTCCATTCTGTTGTTTGTCAGCTGAGCATCCAGTGCTCCAGAGGGACTCGGTGGGGAGCTGGCCGAGGCAGCGAGGGCCAGATGGAGCCTCTCTGATGGAGGCAGCATGTGACGTCACACCCAGGGAGGGGACTTGTGGACACAAAACCGATTCGACACATCTCTCTTTCGCTCTCTTTGCCTCCTGTCTGGCTCTGCTTTCTTATTTAGCATGCTAATGCTAAAAATACATTAGGGTCATATTGAAGGCGGTGCCCAATTCTCCATGGACTGCTAAGCCTCTATAAAACGATGCCAAGTTTTGAAAGCTTTCAGGAAATACGTGAAAAGACGTGCAGTGTCTTCTGAGAAACATATTCATCCACATTCCTCAAACCTCATTTATTCACAATTGGACCAAATGAACAATGGAACCTCTTAGAGCTCAACTTCTATGTGCATCTTCTGCACCGAGTCAAGAACATAGTCTACCAGCACTTTCTTCAAAGACTATTTATCAGTGGGTTTATGTCTTAATGAAGCATGAGGCTTTCATCACTGCTGCTGTCCGATGCCAGATGGTGTGGTGCTGACACCTTTTTAGTCAAAGACCTAATTATACCTAAAGCTGAATTCAGCATTAGCCTAAACAGCAGAGTGCCTATGTTCATATTTACACAAGCCTTGACACAGAGACCTTCATGCAACTAGATGAATGTTGTGAGTTGCATGCAACATGGTTTCCGTGCACTTTGACAGTTGCAAAAGGTCATTAAAAACATGCAACACATTTAATTACTCCACTAGGTAGCCATATTAGCATCTTGTATTTTTGGCACACTGTATTGTTCTCGCTGCATGAAGTCAGCCATGAAGTGTTATATACACAGCTGCAGCCTTTTCTTTGCCTTTGTATGATATTCATTTTCTATATTTACAAGATAAATTCCCCAAAAAAGCTGGGACAGTAAAGAAAGTGTGAATAAAAACAGACTGCAATGATTTGTACAAAGACAAGATGCTTAATGTTCCAAAAGCAGTTGGGACAAGTCGACGGGGAGTCCATCGTTTAGTTGATACCAAAGCCTTATAATAATGTCAATCATGTGATGCATTACAGCCGTTGTTTGCAACTGTTGTGACTGAGTTTCAAGTGAGTTGGAAGATGCTTTATATTATGCATTATATTATGGCGAAATTTAGATTCATGTAGGCTTCAGGTAACCAAACTTGCATGGAGGGTTCACTGTGTAAAGCCACACTTATCTGTTGCATCTGTAGTGTACCATCAAATTCCACAGATGATAATTTGTGTTTCCCAATACTTAGTTAAAAAAAAACAAACTGTTGGCGAGCAGCTCATAGGTGGATTCCAAGTGGCACAACAGTCTAACCCTGTGTCGATACTAGCAGGCATCAGAGCGATAAGTGACAAGTCCTAGAATTAGCAGTTAGAGTGCTCTTCTCCAAGTGTGTTGAGCTGTCCAATGAAGTTGAGTTAGCAGTAGTTTAAAAAAGATGTGGTGTCACTTCACGCGTCCCTGAGAAAGCACCTGCTAGCTTTCACCTAGCTTCCCAACTCGGTAGCACCCGTGTGACAGGAGACATAGCTAGCGCGTGGGAACTGGATTTATGACTAAATTCCAAGGGAAATTGGCAAAAACATTACAAAAGATCAAAAAAGGTTCACCTACAGTAAAGCCAGTGGGCAGGGCAGTTTCATTCAGTTTTCTTCTACTAAGTATAGGAAGACATGTCAAATGATTTTCTGCTCATTAATTATTTACATTACATAGATTACATTAATAAATACTACACTGTTTCTTTAAAGGGGAATTTCACTGATATTTCAGAATTTTGGCATAATTATACGGTTAAATTGAAAGTCATTCAGAGTGGTTTGATGTGAAGTGCTCAGTTTTAGAGAACCTGTCAGAAGAGTCAGAATTCTTCACAGTGGTGATGACAGTGACCAGACGTCTACCTCTGAAAGCTCCATCACAGAATGTCTCTACATGAAAGTGTTCTGGAAATACTGCCTGATTCCTCAGACACTGTGCTACAATAATTTTGAGATATGTGAAATTATGAGATGAAGTTAATGATTCAGAATCCATATTAAACCCACTGCAGCAGCTACAGAGTGGCAGTTCAAGCTCCTGCTCTTCCTGGATCCCCACAAAATTGTTTTATTCTTATACATTTTGGGACAGCACAGTATTTCTGTCCTGTTAAATCTTGCATGGTTTCACTGCATGTTTTGATGTACAGGCTCTGTGTATTTCCTCAGAAGTCATTTCTCTGCACCGCTTATGGTCAGAGCAGTCCACGTGTTCTAAAGAGCAGCAGGGATGGTTCAGCTAAGTAAATATAGAACACAGACAGTGCTACGCCACAGATGGTTCTATGCCAAGATGCGCAGTTTGCTGTTGCTGGAACGCCACAAATCAAATCTGTTGGTTGAACCAGACTCATATGCTCTTTTAATACATATACTATTATAAATAACGTTGTATTAGTAGAGTCTACTATTAGAAATGGTTAAATGAGTCTCTATTCACCCCTTAAACTTCAGGTTTATTAGTAAACTGTGAGAAAATGGATGTAGTGCTTGCCTTAATAAATGCTACAAATTATTAGCTAAATACCATGAAAGTAATGTTATGAGAGTGAGAAATGATTAGGCCTTTTTTACAGCTGCACTTTACACGGTGTGAACATGAATAATAAAATAATAACAGAATAGAAAACGGTCTTGAAAATGACTGGAATGAAATAAAGTTTGTTACATTATCTTCTCCTGCAAAGTGACCATTTTGTCTTTGACTTTGTTTTGTGGTAACACTTCATTCGGACAGCCCACTGTAAATGCTTAACATGCGTATCTTGCTACTTGGAACTATCCATTAAACCAGCCTTTATGTACAGTAACCCTGGATCTAAGCCTGACCTTAACTAGGGGCTATCCAAATAAAGTGGGACCAGTTTTGCTACAGCTGTGACCACAAGCTGGCCAATATAAAAGAAACAGCGAAAGAAACATAGAACATCATTCATGATGAGTTTTTTCTTCCATTTTATTAACTACTCATACATGCATATTTGTCTATATTTATTCTGTGTGATAGTCATTTTATACCTAGATACCCAAAATCATCTTACAAGCAGTGTTACAAAAATCTATACAACAATATATTGTAAAACACACCGATACTGTATAGATATAAATTATAGACTGTAATGACAGATTACAACAGAGCATGGGTGCGGCGATTCATCTCCGCAGTGGAATATGCTGTAGTAATGTTTAGGGTCTAAAAGCATGAAGAGGCTTGTGTGAAACAGACAGCACAACATAAAAATTGAAATGTTAATAGCTCACAGTCTTCCAGCTTGTCGCGCTCACTTTCCCTCTCACTCTCACAGTAACGAACACAGACATACACAGCTTCGGTTCCCTATACGCCCTCCGTTACCTAACGTCATCTCCGATCATTAATCATTAGCGCTAGAGGAAAGAAAAAAACAAACACGCAAACAAAAAGACAACAACACAGTCTTCCCAATTCAACATAGCGTCCATTAAATAAAACCAAAAAAAAAACCCCCAATGACAATCACGGTAAGTTAGGGTCAATATTCATCACAACACTGTCCACTATTGAACAAAGTGACAAATTAGATATCAGAGCACTCTGATCGCTGTAAAAGGAATGTGCGCATTTGTAGAATAAGCGGTACAGACTTTGATCGTCCATATCGTACTGATAGAGCGTGAAGCAGAAGAGAGATATCCTGGAATGGATTCATACTTGAAGCAGTACTGAGTCATGCCTCTTTACATAAAGTTAATACAAGTGCATATGCCACTGCTAAATGGATGTCTGTCTCTTTTTTTATGGTGCGGACTGCAAAGGTTGGACTATGTATTTTTATTCTCTGGACGAATATAAAAAGAACATCGGAATCAAAAGCACACAACAGATATCTTTTCCATAAAGATTTTCTTGGCAACTTCGAACAACTCGCAAAGGAACGTAACCATACATTTGTATATAAGTTCATTTTCACACTGTATACTGTATGATTTCTGTGCTTACTGCCAATATACACTTCATCCTCCCCTTACGCTGACTATGATGTCTTCACTGCTTTACATCTTTCTGTCTTCACTGAAAAAATAATGCATTTACGTGATTCAAATATGTACTTCATTTGTATTCGAAACCATGACTGACCACTGACACTTACTTTTGGCTGTATGTGGCTTTCAAACTGTAATATATGTCATATATTTGCATTTTTGGTGCCCATACATCAAACACAATGGCACAATCCTATCCAGCCTGCAAAATTATGTTAATTTTCTATTAATATTAGCCAGTTTCACAGTGCAGTGCACTACAATCCCCCACATGATACAAATTGCCTATTTTGCTGTTGATATTTTGGTGTATTTTGAATAAACAGGTGTTTTCTGGCCCACAAATCTTTTAAGAATTTTGTGTTTGGCACAGTGGAAGTGAGATATTTACACTGGTGTGATGCTGACGAAGGTTTTTATTATTAGGGTGTTTTTCTCCTGCATATACAAAAACACCGGTTTGAGAGACAGCTATAACCATCACAATAACCAAAATTAACAACTGAGTTATTGTTTAGATCATTCTAGTTCAGACGATGCCTTTTTAAATGCAAAACACTGTATCTTGTGCTTCTAAAGAAGCTGGACGCCTTTCTTACGGACAATTTAACCAGAGAATATGTAGTGAATCAGAATCAATATATATCAGAACTACATCAATATATATCAATCAGAACTGCATCAATAATGTCCTCTGAGTTTGTCAGACACTAGAGGGCGCTCTTGATCGGGTCCAATATGAAAGGAGATCTTGTGCTCCACTTTTGAAAAGAAAAATGCACTCATTTTCTCAAAAGGGAAAAGAATAAAATATTTCCATACTTATTTTTAAGTGCTTTTGAACTCATGTGCATTCTTGGAATCAATGAGCATAAACCGCTTTACTCGAGATTTACCAACTAAAATGGTGTGTTGATGTGTCGATTGCTAATTTTTAGATTTATCACTTTGTAAAGAGTACAAAGTGATATAAGGTTAGATGAGCTGGTTAGGTATGGGAGGCAAATCCTGCCACAAAGGATATTTGCATGTTGGTCAGAGAGAAAAAGAAAAAAAAAACTGGAAAATGTATGTCATGTATTGGTTCTTCTGGTCAAATGTTTGTCAACTTTATCCTGACCTGGAAGAGTAAAGAGTTCGCTAACTTGTTGTTGACTTCAGCTGCAGATGGCACTAAATACAGAGAAGAACACCGAACATGACTAAACCCTGCTGGTAACGATATTGAGAGGGTACCAAAAACATAGAACAGGCCTTGAGTATTTTTGACTCCTTGCAAGAGGTTCTCTCAAATGATCTTTGATTCATTTCGTCAGACTTCTTACTTGTAATTTTAAACCTGTTACGTTTTTTTTTTTTTTTTACAGCTATTACTTTTCTACAGTGGCTGGTGGGCCTGGGTTACATGTGAATAAGGTGAAGTGATACTTGAGAGATTTGGTCAGAAGACACTGGCGCTCACAGAATGCCTGTCAGCCACACTGCAAGGTCGGAACTAACTGCGGCATAAATATGAAATCTAAACATATTATTATATTTGTAATGCAATATAAATGCGATTTATTTTATTAATGTGAAAATTATATATATATTTGAAACAAATACATTTGCATTCCTTTTTTCAGTGCTCATCTTTCTTTTTCCTTCCTTTCCCTTCTTTCCTTCTTTCTTCCACACTTTCTTAATACTTTTTCTTGTTTATTGCACGCAAGCCCTGTGTCTTCTCCTCTCCTATCTTCTCCTCTCCTCTCCTCTGTTTCAGTCACTCCTACTTTTCTTACACTCCTTTATTTCCAGCTTTGCTTCTTTCTTTTATACTCCTCATTCTTGAGAGGATGTCCATCTGTATGAGGAAAGTGTGTGTGACCTGGTAATGTGAAATTAGCAGCAGCATGTATGGGACAGCGAGCGGTGGCAGACTCTGCCCACCTCAGTCAGACCACTCGTTCTCCTCAGGCTCTGATTCCTCGTCCGACTCGCTGTATTCGACGGCGATGCGGCGGGACAGGATGGTGGCCACATCGTTGCCCACTGGCTCCTTCTTAGCTTCCTGCTCTCTCTGCTCCTGCACCTTCCGCAGCTGGATGCCTGGAGGTAGGAGCCAAAGATGTGTGAAAAAAAGCTAAGCAAGTCGTTCCATCACTGTCACACAGTAAAATGTAGGATGATTACATTCTGTGCTGTAGTAAATACAAGTAAAGCTACTTTGAAATGGTAAAAAAGTTAAAACAAATAAACAAGTAGAATTTTTTGAAAGTGCAGAATTTCAACTTTTAATCAAGACTACGTTTGTGTTCGTAAGTAGAAGAGATTTCTTAATGTTAAAAAAAGCTTAGAAAAGTGCAAATAAATTGTTATAGTTGGGAGATTTCCATTTAATTTTTATTTTTCTTCAGTTTTTCTTTCTGTATTTTGATTTTGGTCCAGTTTCAGTTAGTTTTAAAGGTGCATGAATAGTTCTAATATTCGTTTTACTTCCGTTTTATTTTCTGAAAAGTAGCACTTAGGTTTACTTTTATTTAGTTTCAGTTTTAGCTTTTTAGGTATTTCGTTTTTCGTTTAATACTATGACAAAGTATTTGATGAAGGTAGAATAAAACTTGCACTAGTCTAGCCTGCAGTAATATATTTCCCTAGTGGGACATATATTTTATTAATCCATAGCAAAGCTCCTATAACTAACCACATTGGTGACAGTTTTCTAGTTAATGCTAAAGCTGCAGCCTCAAAACTCCCAAGGACACCATATGTTAAGTGCTGTGTTACTGCAAAGGCAAATGTTTAGGATCCATAATTATTTAACCTTTTCAATCAAATGTTTTACTGGCAATACAGTCAGAGATTTTAGCCATTTTTCCTTTGTCTCGTTTAAATCTGTCCCAAGAGGAGTTACAGAGTGTGCATGTCCACGTTGTGCAGACGAAAAAGTATCAGCATGTAAATCAGAGCTTTCTGTGAGCTACCTATCAAAGCACGAGGCTTCCAAGCAAGTGTTTGGGCTCAATCAGAGTGTCATTCACATCAATAAACATTTATACTTGATTGATTTAATCTGAGCAATGATCAAATGTGAGTGATGTGTGACATGCTGCTATTCATGCATGTTCCTGTTCACAAAGCTAGTCTCTGACACAAAATATCAAATATCAAACAAGCACACAAAGAAATCATATTATTAACAGAGGACAGCAGATTAAATGGTTATTGGTAGCTTTTTACATTGGCCTTAAAAGGCTAAACTGTTAACAAACTGTTGTTAGATTTTTCTTAATCTTATTTTTTAAATACTTTTTTTAAATGTACATTTTTTGTGGTTCTGTGATGTCTTACATTTGACCTTTCCAACTGACCATATGTAATAGAACCAACCTTTGCAATATAAATCATAAATACAACAACAGATAAAAATTAAACAACACATAAATAAAGATAACATGAGGACAGCACTTGATGTAGGGGTTTGTTTAATTGTTTTAAAAATGCAGTTTAAAATGAATAGATTCATTTTTTAACTAGAGTCAACGTGCACGAAGAGCATCTGCTATAGCTGCTTACCTCTGCGGATGGCAGCCAGCAGGTCGCTGCGGGCGTCGCTCATGGGGATTAGAGGCACCTGGCCCTTCCTGGGCAGCGTGGCCTCTCCAGACACGTGTGTGGCAGCTCTGGCTGGAGATGGAGCGTGGGTTGGGGGTCCTGGAGGGGGAGGAGGTGGAGCGACTGGGGGTCCACAGCTCACAGGGTGGGACGGTGAGGGGGCGTATGCTGAGGGCGGGGCAGGGGGAGGAGATGGGCTGTAGGGGCGGGACAGAGCAGCCACTGTGCCAGGGGCCAGGGCTGGAGGTCCGGAGGTGCTGTCGAAGGCGGTCTGAGCAGAGGGGATCAATGGGGGAGGGGGAGGAGGTGCAGGAGGAACAAAGTGCTCTGGCATCTGATGACCACTGTAATGTAAAAGAAGAGGAAGAATTACACTGCAGGCCAAAAGTTTGGAAGCAACTAGGTGTAAATCGGTTTGATTCAATAAGACTTTTTTAGGAAATAATTCAGTACATTATGAAATTTCAAATTTCACTATGATTTGATTTGATTAATTTAGTAAGATTCAAAGTAATTTAAAAAAACAATGAATACAAATGTAACTGGTGGAACTGTTTACCCAATAGTGGAATACAGATGATATCCAATATCCAATACCATTTAATTTTTGGCCAAAAAATTAGTACATATTATTGTAATTATATCCATTTAGGATCCCATCACTCCAAAATCAGTGCAGTTGATACTTTCAGATCAATGCTTCCTTGAAGCATTTTTATGATGCTGGAAACACTGACTTTGTAAAAAAAACAAGCAAAAAAAAACATCTTTTTTCAAGAGACAATGGACAGTAAAATGCTCAAGCGGTGACAAAATTGCTTGATCACTCATAAAATCTGACCTGAAACCTCTGATACCCACATAAACACACACACCACATTGTAGCATTTTTCCTTCTTCTGAGTCAGTAATGCTACTTTCAATCTTAGCTAAATCTTAACGTTAACATAATCTAATGAGATCCACCTAATTCTCATATTCAGATGCTTTTGTTTACATTTAAACATTCATCAATGTAATTCCTATATAATATATTAGAGTAAACATACAGCACTGCAATCCAGTGGTATTGGTTAAACTAGATGTTAAACAATATGTTGTGTTGTTTTGGCTGTTAGCAAATTACCTAAAACAGATTTTTGACTGCATGGCCTGTTGTGCAGGGTAAATGTCTTAAACCATATTAATGGTTTGTAGTTTAGCACACTTTTAATCAAAAACTGGCAGATGAAACACAACTCACAGATATGGCCTAAAACGAGGCATTGTTACATTATTTGTGAGGTTATGTGTCCCACAGGGAGAATTCACAATTTTTGTTTATTTATTATTATTATTTTTCTTTAAAGTCCAGCATGCATTATGAAAATACAACATACAGTAATTGGAATCCCTGTGGTGGTGACCTTTCCTGACCTAGACACTTAGATATAGACTAATAAAACTGACTCACAACTGACAAACAAAACTGTATGTCAATATAACATATAACAATGATGCTATCTTTATTTAACATAAAATGGATGCCAGAGACACATTTTTACTCTTTCAGCCAGAGAAAAGAAGCTATACTGAGTTAAGGTATTGATATAAGCAGCTAGTTGCCCTCCTAACTTTGGCCTTTAGCTCATTATCCTTCTTGTCTGATGAGTCATTTCTGTGATTCTCTCCGTCGTAATATGATTTGAAGAAAGTTACTACAATCATATGGATGCAATAAGATATCCGGCTTCTTAGTAGCAACCTTAATCACCTGCCATCCTTTTGCATTCACCAGGTAATTAAAAAAAATTCAAAACAGCCCACAAAAAATAGACCTTAAAGCAGTTGTAGTTTTTCAAAAGATCCTCCCACCTTCAAGATGCATCATCAGAAGAGTTTTTTTTCCCAGAATTAAAAAATCTCCCTATTGTGGAGTCTCTGTAGGAGGTAATTAAGCACATTTTTTAACAGAGGCAGTGATGAAAGCAAGGCCATATCCATGTGTAGGCCCTTACCCAAACAAATAGGGAAAGAATATTTATTAATTTGATTTGTTTTAAGATTAATAAAATGTGATTTGTTCTTTGTGAGTGCTGTCATTATATTACAGGCAATTAAATCAATACACTCTCCACCAAGCTCCGCCTTCTTTTCTCAGTCTTTCAATCATTGCTCAGCATTGGTTGCTATCTACCATTGCCTTATACATTCAGTTTGCTATCAATGTTGTGTTTGAATTTGAAGCTCGTATATCAATTTAAAGATGTGACTGAGGATGATTCAAAGTGAGATTCTATCCTGTAGAGTATGTACTTTTTCACCTACCCAAAGCCAAAAATAAATAAAAAAAAAATCAGTTGTGTCTTCTGCAAATACTTACCGTGCTCTTTTACTACAGAAGTTGACATGGTCTTTGTAAAAAATTTAAAAGCAAATATCAAATGTTACATCAAGGCATAGAGCCATCAAGGATAAGACACAAATAAACCTTAAAGATTTTGCATGCGAATTGTGGCTTTTGCCTACAATACTTGGGCTTAGTTTTTCAGGTTTGCTGTGTTATTCTTCCTCATCTCTGCACATCTCAACGCTGATTTTATCTCAGTTATAAAACCTTCATAGGGCAAACATGATGTATGCTTTATACTGAAGGGTGATGCAATGTTGGTTGGGCCTGGGTCTAGAAATCCTGTTTTCTGGTTGATTACTATATATATATATATATATATATATATATATATATATATAGAGAGAGAGAGAGAGAGAGAGAGAGAGAGAGAG
The DNA here is from genome assembly GCF_015220715.1 of Pygocentrus nattereri. Taxonomy (NCBI): domain Eukaryota; kingdom Metazoa; phylum Chordata; class Actinopteri; order Characiformes; family Serrasalmidae; genus Pygocentrus; species Pygocentrus nattereri. The sequence goes on along the minus strand of NC_051226.1, from coordinate 26,626,788 downwards.
AGAGAGAGAGAAAGAGAGAGAGCAGAAATGATGGAACAGGCAGGGTGTAATAGAGTAATAGACAATGGCCCAATGTAATGGCTTTAGCAAGTTGGCCTACCCACTTTTTCACCATCCTACACAAAAATGCACTTCTGCCTATGCCACTGGTTGAAGTCCCCTAAAATACCCACCAGCAGTGCTGATGGGCGAAGACTGTACCTGTATTCTTTGGCAGCTGTAGGTCGTGGGCCGTTGAGGGAGGAGTCTGGGGGCAGAGCTCCGTGGTGCTGCTGCACGCGGCCCAGAGAGTGCTGACGGGCAGCTGCAGCAGCGGCAGAGGCAGGAGGGCGGTAAGCACGGTCCAGAGACTGAGTCTGAGTCGGGCCAGAATCTTTTCCCTCAGCCCCTGCTCCACCCATGTCCTGAGGGTGATTAGGGCTGGCAGGATAGGAATGCTCATCTGACATACCAGACCTAAGAAAGGAGGAAAGCATGAAAGAAAGGAAGACAGAAGAAACAAAAAAATCACACGAACAAGTCGCCAAAACAGTTTTCAAAGAAAACTCTCTGAAAACTATGGGATCATGTCCTGTTGCTAAAGCTAGACAACATATTGTTTATTAATCACTATTGCATTATTAAAAGGCAAACATTGTACAGTTTATTTTTACCCTTAATTCCATTTGTGTGATTAATTTTTAATAATTGTTCATCTTTGAATTAAATAGGCTGTTTTTTTTACTGGTTGGCTACCCTGTATTGCAACTTATTCAAACAGTACTCACTGCTTAGAACATTGCTTAGCTCAACTACTTTAAGGCTGAATAGACTGATGTAAATGAGTAGGCTCTTGTGACACAGAAATATGAACTCAAAGTGGGCTGTTTCTGCAGCATGGTTTCCATATATGGACTATATAAGTAGTGAATGCTTAGTTTTGAAATTTTGACACTTTCAAACTCCTTTATCTTCAAAAAGTAAAGGGAAATATTTCCATGATGTGGGCCCTTTGGTGCAAATTTCTAGTCTAAAGTGAAGATTCAATTAACTTTTCAATATTTAATTTGTTAAAAAGGATTTTACAGAGCTAACTGTACACTATATAAGCTGGTCTGGCTTAGAAAAATCTAAATTTATTCCAAAACAAATGATTGTAAAGTAGCCTTTGTGCAAAGTAGTGATCTCATAAAACAGCATAACAGCACTGAAATAGACAGGATTCAGGTGGATGTCGAATTTTGATCACTGTCCATGCTTTCCAGAAAAGACAGTAAATGAAAGACCTCTAATGAGACAGATGCGCATATCAACAATATACTTTTCCATTTCAATAAACTGTTTTGAACACTTTTTTTATTTTCTGAATTCTGATTTTACTGTACTGAAATTGCTACACCCTAAATACTGATTACTATGCAGAAGTCAGAGACCACCTTGTATTCATTTAACATTCAGTGAAAATTGCCATTATGTACATGATTATTTTATTTTATTTTTAAGGGAGTCCTTTTTTCAAATCAGGACAAAAGCAAAACCAAAGGATGGAAGAGTTAAAGTGGCAGTGGGGTGCACAATAGTGAAAAATGGACAAATCATATAGTGATAGATTTTACTTAGTGTTGGAGGCTTTTGTGTAATTTACTGCCAAATATGTTTACTGTCACACTGAAAAATGAATAACTTACGTACTTAAAGGCCATTTTATTTTTTATGTACATAAACAAAAGGGTGGTCCCTGATTTTGCACTGCTCTATGATATATTGCTAGGTGTATCAAAATTGCAATATGTAGTCATGTAACTGCAACTGAACATTCTGTGTTTATCAGGCAGCCCTGCTATGCTCCCCAATTTCTTATTACACAACCCAATACAGCTTACATCCTCCAGCAGAGGGCAGCATAGCCAACCTATAAGGAGGAGACAGTGGGGTGAAACTGCACTGGTGGCAAACTCTTGTCTCAGGTAAGGTGAAACAGAATACAGATCACTGCACTGACCTGTCAGGAGATAAAGAGCCCTCAGACGAAATGCCGTGGTAGGGGGACGGCGTGAGGCGAGTGTCTGGACGGAATTCTTTGTCATACGCCATCATGTTCCACTCCTGTCGACGATTCCGAGCTTTCCGCACTTTCTTCACCTCCCGAGTGGGGTCTTCTAGGTGTTTCTGCTCTTGCTGAGAAGGACAGAAATAGAAAATGTGACTAATTCTACTTGTAGGAATTGTACACAGGACCTTAAGTAAAAGAAAGGGGGGGGTTGAGCGTAAATGCATTTGTTTTCAAATCATTAGGACCTTGGAGAGGCCCATGAATCTCTATATGACTTGTCTTTTTGTATGTTTGAACTAATGGAACCTTAATTAGACAATCAACCCATCAATCATGGGGTTAAATGTAATCAAGTTAACTGGTACTACAATCCTTACAAGTCTAAGGTCACTACTGTCACTATGTGAACATAATTATGTAATTACAACGCAGTTTTGTTGATTTTTTAAGAAAAAAGTTAATACATCTCTTACATTTTTCTGCAAATTTTAGTGCCCAGATTCTATTTATTACAGTATGCCGCATACTCTTAACATATAATATAAATTGTGCCACATCTTTTTTATGTTACATTCAGCAAATAAAGAGTAAGTGTACATTAAAATGTGCAGAAGTGTGCTCTCTTTTGATGTGTTAACTTATTTTCACCTAGAAAACTGATTAAACATAATTTGACCAGGATGCATGAACCTTTACATAATTACATAGATGCACTACACATAATGCATTGCATTTACATTTGTTTATGTTTTTACTTTCTGCAAAACAAGACAACTCAGAGGAGTAATGTTTTGTTGAATTCACAGCATGATAAAAGTATCTCCATGCACACTTACAAACATACATATGGATTTAAAGTTTAGAATCCACACATTTGCAAGACATAATAAATATGAAATTATGAAATTTAACTAAAAAGATTTAGCTAAAAAAAGTGCATTTCCTGAGGAAAATGCAGAATGACTGTGCTGCTTAAGGAATTCCCAGTTGGCTACTAGGGTGTTGCCCAATGATTACTGTGATACTGTAGTGGCTACAAAGGTGTTGCTAAGTGATTGCTATGGCATCCCAGTTAGTGGCCAAGGTTATGCTATGGTGTCCAAGGTAGATGCTTTAGTGTTGCAAGGTGGTTGCCATGGTGTCTGTGGTGGCTGACAGGGTGTTAATAGGTGGTTGCTATGGTACCCAATATGGTTGCTAGGGTTTTACTAGGGTGTTACTGGTGGTTCCTTTGGTATCCCTGCTTGGTTGCTTGGGTGTTGCTAGGTGGTTGCGATGGTATCCCAGGTGATTTCTAGGGTGTTGCTAGGTGTTATTATTTAATAGCTATTGAGGCTTAGATAGTTGCTAGAGTGCTGGGAGGTGATTGCTAGTGTGTTGCTATGTTGTCGCCCTGATATTCTATGTGGTCCATAAAATGATGCTTGTGTAGTTTTATCATCATGATCAGTGGGTTGCCCACCGTTTACTCCTATGGGGAAAAAAATTCATAATTTAATGATCATTGTGCTTATAATGCCAAGATATTCGTTAAGATCTAGATGTAACATATTTAACTTTATAACAGTGCCTGTGTTGAAATTGCAGTGAACAGTTTTGAGTGGACAGACTACAGTAAGAGGACAGATTCATGACTCAATGTTAGTGCTTTTTTAGTCAATTTGTGCAGTTCAGCTGCTGAGAGAGAGAGAGAGAGACACAGAGAGACAAACAGCGAGGAAGAGTGGCAGAATGGGTCGTCTGCTGGCGCGCCATCTGTGCCTGTCAAAAATCCAGCACTTCAGCTTTAACGGGGAGAGGCGTACCATTTTAAACCTGTACTGCACTCACAAATGGCACTTCATTACAGAGCTGACTACTTACAAAACACACACTCTCTTTCTCTCTCTCCGCCTCCCCCTCTCTGTCTTCCCTCTCTCTCCTTCTAATTCTCTATTCCTCGCAGCCCTTTTCCTCTCTTGCTCTGTTGGCAGTGCTGCTGTCAAAACACACACACTGTCAGTGGAGCAGATTAGAGAACTTCAACACAGACAGACGAAGAGGAGCAGAACAGTAATCCTGGCAAAACTAATGACGAGAGAGAGAGAAAGAGAGAGAGAGAGAGAGAGAGAAAGAGAGAGAGAGAGAGAAAGAGAGAAAGAGGCAGAGAAACAGAGACAGGGAATAAAAGAGAGACTAATGGGGGAAAGAAAAAAGAGCAGTAGACAAAAGCAAGCGAGAGAGAACAGAGAGAGAAGAGGCTACAGCTACAAAGAGCAAAAGAGACATGGAAAGAAATGGCAAGAGAGAGAAAAAAGTGAGAGCACGAGAGAGAGAGCGCAAGAGACAGCGAAAGGGAGAAAAAGAGCGGGAGTTAGAGAGACAGAGAGAGAGACAGTGAGACGGTGAAAAAGAGAACGAAACAGTCAGCGAGAGAGCAAAAAACTAGGATGCATGACATCACATACACCCCTGCCCCCCCACCCCCACACACATAGTGTACCTTCTGTCGTCTCTTCTCCTTCCTCTTGTTCTCGGTGGCCTGCAGCATCTTTTCCTTCCACAGGTCGAAGAAGTATGAAGGATCTGTGTAGAACTTGAGGCCATCCTTCTTGTCGTCTCTGTGCAGCAGCAGAAAACAAGGAAAACTCAAGACTCACTCCGTCTGACCGATCCTACACAATCGGACTACAGTTCGGTATTATAGTTCCAAATTTGTAACTTCAGTGGTAAAGCACAGCCTTGAGTTATGTCAAAAATCGAGAAACAACTATCTGTACAATGCTGCTCATTTCTGAGAGAACAGTTCTGATTTACCACAGGGTGTGATAACAACGATGTTCAGAAACGTCATTCAATTTTACCCCATGAGAAAAACTGCCCAGAGCTCCTGCAGAATACTGACCACTTCAGAAGTCTGCTATGTCAGTGGTTAATCTAATGTGTAAAGCCTTTTGTCCTGAAATTCTAAACAATGGGAGAGTATCCCATTTTTGGCAGTCTCTACTCAGATACCATGAAAAAAAACATTCTAATTGGACAGTTTTCCATTGACCATTTCAAGATCTCGACCCTTTGGTTTCTAGCCAACACTTAAAATTACAGGCATTAAATTTTTACTGTAGATAAATCATTAGGCTTCCAATGAAGTCCTAGAAGGTCGTGAGAGCTCCCCAGTGGGTACTTGTTTTTGGATTTTATTTAAATATACACACACTATATAAAATACACTATATTTTTAAAAGTATTCACTCACCCATCCAAATCACTGAATTCAGGTGTTTCAAACACTTCCATGGCCACAAGTATAGAAAACCAAGCACCTAGGCATGCAGACTGCTTCTACAAACATTTGTGAATGAATTGGTGGGGAGATCACTGAAATCCAGCATGGTACCGTGATAGGATGCCACCTGTGCAACAAGTCCAGTCGTGAAATTTCCACAGTCAACTGTCAGTGGTATTTTAACAAAGTGGAAGCAGTTGGGAACAACAGCAATTCAGCCACGTAAAATGACACTGCATAGTGCACAGAGGTTGCCAACTTTCTGCAGAGTCAATCGCTACATACCTCCAAACTTCATGTAGGAACAGTTAGGGGATGGCCCCTTCCTGTTCTAACATGACTGCACACCAGTGCACAAAGCAAGGTCCATAAAGACATGGATGAGTGAGTTTGGTGTGGCAGAACATGACTGGCCTGCACAGATTCCTGACCTCAGCGTGATAGAACACCTTTGGGATGAATTAGAGTGGCGACTGTGAGCCAGGCCTTCTCGTTCAACTTCACTGTCTGACCTCACAAATGCGCTTCTGGAAGAATGGTGAAGAATTCCCATAAACACACTCCTGTGGAAAGCCTTCCCAGAAGAGTTGAAGCAGTTATAGCTGCAAAGGGTGGGCCAGCATCATATTAAACCCTATAGATTAAGAATGGGATGTCACTCAAGTTCATATGCATTTGAAGGCTGATGAGCGAATACTTTTGGCAATATAGTGTATATATATTAATCACCACCATGATGACTTTATGAATAGCTCTTATTTATTGTGAACACAATTTAAATGACACAGTTACTACGTTTAATTAATCTGCCCCATTATGTGTGTAAATCTGAGATGGATATACGCACTGGAAGTACATTAAATTAATAAAAAAATTGTCTGAATACTTGTTTCCCCTTCACTGTAAATCTGACAAAGGTTTCGCAAAGCAACAACTAGGTCCCCAACAACCAGTTTCATGTAAAATAGGCGTACAGATCACAGCTGAGCAATATATTGTTGTTGGATTTGCTGTACTGACCTTGCAGTAGACCGCAATGAGCCACCTAACAATCACTAAATGTGCTGGGAAAATTCTGACAATTCACCTAAGAGTATGGGTGCTTTACAGGTGTTTTGATGGAGAGTGTCATGATGCTACTACTCTGCAGCTTCACAAGTTTCAACTAATTGGTAGGAAGCTGTAAAGTGAAGAAATGTTAGATACACATAGCTGTAGAAGATTCCATAATGACTGAGGAAGCTATGGAACAATGAAGGCTGTCACACACAAACGCAAAGCAAAAAATTAAATGAAAATGCAAAATATTTGGACATGATTTTTTCACATCAAAACTACACACACTAGATGTGACTAGTGTGCAAAAAATTAGCAGAATATATATCAACCATATCAAAAAAAGCCTCATTTGTGGTGAACAGCATTCATTCCTAATCTGACTATAACAGATGTACAGACTGTTAGAACTGCCTGGATTATTTAGTGTAGTTTATAGCAAGATTTAGATTGCTGTAAAATATGCATCTACATTATGTAACAAGCGCTCAAATGAAGGCTGTCTGTTTCCTGATTGTAAGTTATTCAAATTCAGAAGTAGAGGCAGATAATCATCTGCTTTTCAGATAATTTCATTGGGAACAAATCTTGGATACTGTGGAGATATGCACTTACACAGAGATCTCTTGGCACTGAAAAGTTGAACTACAGGATTCTGCAGTGCTATAATTCACATCTATCATTCGGCAAATGAAGCATATTTATAAAGACATACAACTCGTATTATATGAGCAACCAAACATTGGATCTGTTCAAGCTCTTTCTTGGCCCAATAAGGACACTGTATGGTGTCGGTATTCTGCTGACCTGTATGGAGTAAGGATGTTGAGAGGAGGTGGTTTGTCACAGCGTTGATACATCTCCATGACTGAGTTCAGGATGGAGTTTCTGGAGACCACCTGTTGGTCCTGAATGGTGGAGCTCTTGAAGGCCTTCCTCATGTTGATGTCCTGCAGGGACACTGCGAACACGAACGAGAAGAAATGTTTCAACTGACTGGGCTGGACACCAGCATCTCTACATTCACAAGCTCGATTAATTGTGTCTGTATCTAATAAAATGCAGTCCACACACTCAGTAAACTCAGTGTGCAAGATGTCTAAAAAACCCTGAGACAGTTTTATATGGTAGTGTTGTAGTCAAGACCACTAGAGGTGAACCCAAGTCAAGAATAAGACTTGGACACACCGAGTGCAAGTTAAGACCGAGTGGTGAGACAGACATGAGACCAAAACTACACTTTGCTTGTTACACTTTGATTAGTACAGTCCCCCACGTTTTAAACTTTATACAAAATATATAAATATATTTATATATATAAATATATAAAAAAATAAAATAAAATGTGTCTTGGTATGTTATGCACATGTGTTGTTTTTCTGTTGTATTTTCTATTCTGTTCTATTTTAAAATTAGTAGAAGAAATGCCATATTTAAGCTCTCTGTAGACAGATAGACAGATAGTCCAGGTGCACTGATCATGAATTTTTATGGCTAATTTTTTTTTCAGTTTCTTTAGAGCCAAAGTAACCAATAGCCAAAGCTCACACTGTGTGGGATAAATAAACAAATGAGTAATAAAGCTGCAAAAAGTTGCAACATAAATGACATTATTTTCTCTGTAACAGGCTCAATTTTTTAAAATGATAAGTTTTACTCTTTTTCAACATGTTAAACTTTACACCCTGTAGTAACTTGTTTTCACTTGTTTTATTATCTTTGTAGATAGAAATGTAATAAGGCACTCAAGGCCAGAGTTACAGTAATTTACCATGATTTTTGTTCGGCGCGTGAAGCGGCGACAACATACGATATGATAAAATACGACACTGTTCAATACATCATTTCATTTATTATTAATAATAATAGTAATATGCTTCCGCATGCTGCAGTATGCCTGGCTTCTGCCAAGAAATAATGTATTAGTGTGTTTAGTGTAGGCTCTTTTGGCGGGGACTCATGGACTTTTAGTCACCCATCATTGTATACTGCAGTGATTTCATTAACCTTTTTTGTCATATACTCATGGCCAGCAGTGAATAGCCTAATGAAGCAACTGTTTCATGTAGAAACGTTCAGTTTATAAAAAGCTTTTGCTTATCAAATTACCACTGCTACAATAATGACAATTTGTTGTTCGGAATGGGTCCCAGGTATTCAAACAGCAGTCCATAATGAACCACTCATTTTTGCAATGTTACAAGCCCTTTTAAAGGTTAATAAGTCAAAGCTAAGTCTGCTGTTTAAAAGGTTAATGCATATTATGAATAAGAAGAGACTCAGAATCACGAGAGATGTAATGGTAATTAAAAGCCTTCTGCAGCACTGTTAAATAACCCAGCTAGCGTAGCATCCTAAGCACTAATTACAGCATCTGGCCTGTCAGCTGCTCTGCTCCCGCTATTACAGTGGTCTGCGCATTATGCATGCTTTAGTTACGCAAGGGTCTGCCTCAGTGAACTACCGATGGCAGTGCTTTTAACAAGGCCCTGTGTGTGTTTGTTCTGAGGCAAGTCTGTGTCACACAAGATCAGCTCACAGTGTGTGTGTGTGTGTGTGTGTGTGTGTGTATTTTTGTGTGTGTACGTGTGTGTGTGTACATGTGTGTGTGTGTGTGTGTGCTCATGATCCAGACGCCACTGAACATGCTGTAGCTCTCCCACACAAAGCATGAGAACTACCCTGAGGCCTGTTGTTTCAATTCTCTCTCTCTCTCTCACACACACACACACATACACACACATTATCTCTTTCTCTCTCTCACACAAACACATCTATCTATCTATCTATCTATCTATCTATCTATCTATCTATCTATCTATCTATCTATCTATCTATGCATCCATCCATCCATCCATCCATCCATTCTCTATCCATCAGGGTCAAGATTGAAACTGGACAATTTTAGCTGCAAAGAAAAAGTCAGAAATCGGCAATTTTTTTTTTAATTTGTCCATTATATATTTAGATGTAAATTATATAACGCAAGTAAGTGCACTCACACTGTATTTATACTACTGCTACAACTACAACAACATATCACAGCATAATTATGCATGACTCAATGTGGTAAACAGCCTTATTTTAAATAAAGGTATACATCTATATTTATAAATATAGATACAGATGCATTTATATATAGATATTTTATTGGAAGAATCAGGCTACTGCTTTTAATTTATTAATTAAAATACCTTTTTGGTCTAATAAAGAGGAAATAATGTCATTTATGCTGTGACCTTATTTAATAAAAAAACTTTACTTTTGTCCAATCTGGCATTAAAGAACCTGGAATTGTCCATAACATTTCATGAACATCTAACTATCTATCTGTCTGTCTGTCTGTTCAAAATGTTCAGCTCAGCAAATAAATGCAAATTATACACTAAAATCAGCAAAGAAATGACATATTTAGGTCTGTTTTCTGTGGAAGATGTGTTAACTTACAGGTGTCTAACATACAAAACCACATGCATACACGCTTACCCTCTTCAACAGTGGAGTCCAGTTGTGTAACCTTGACCGCCAACAGGTCCACTTTCTCCTGTAAGCTGTTCATACGCATATAGAAGCTGTTAGCTTCATTGAACAGCTCCCCAAAGATGTCCTCTGCATGTCTACCTGGATGACACACACACACACACACACACACGAAATGATTCAGTAAATTTCACTACAGTTTAATTAGATTCATAAACCTTATATTTTTACTTGTTTTTAAAAACTTCATTTAATACACAAATGTAACTAGAGTAACTAAAAATGACCATTTGTATAAAGTAGCGGAATACAGACAGTAAAGACGACGCACCAAAGTGCTTGTTTTTTTTCTTTTCTTATGTTTGAAAATAGCCAGAGAATAGGGTTCAATCCTCCACCAGGGCAAGCAGCTTATATTATACCAATAAGAGTCCTTGGGCAAGACCCCTAACACCACCTTGGCCTACATGTGTAAAACGATCAAATTGTAAGTCGCTCTGGATAAGAGCGTCTGCCAAATGGCGTAAATGTAAAGGGTTCTTTGAGGAACCATCATTTTTATGTGTGTAGGTGCTGTTCAATAATGCAGTAGGTGTAAAACTGCACTTACTGAGTCCTCCCAGCTGTTTGATGATGGCAGCCAAAGTACTGTTGGTCACACACTCCAGCTCACTGGTCACCCCCTCAGGCAGCGCCCCCCGGCAGAGGTGCCTGGGCTCGATACTCCGCTTCACCAGTGGCATGATTGCCCTGGACTACACACACACGCTGTGGAGAGAATGGAGGTACATTAACACAAAGTTTAACAACAGAAAACTTCCTGAATTCTTTGTGGCATTAAAGTCGCTGTTCAGAGAAACTTCTAAAGAACTATTTACAAGACATTTTCTTTCATTTGGTTTCTGAGATTTGCCTCTTTACTTTTGCACAGATATATACAAGTATATATCATATATAACCTAGTGAATGCACACACACTAGGGGGCAGTGAGCACACTTGTCCAGAGCAGTTCAGACACTTCAGTCACGTACTGTCGGCTCAGGGGATCAAACCAGCATCCTTCCAGTCACAGGGCTGGTTCCCTAACCTCCAGCCCATGACTGCTCATGTCATTTAGCATCTATTCGAGATTACTTATTTCAAAGCATGTGATGATTTAGGCATGCATGATGCTAACAGATGTCTCTATTACTTGTGAGCTACATTAGCCTCATAGTACCTCGTGGCCTTGAGCGCAAAACTAAAGATATATGTCTATATAGCCCGACAATCTCTGGACTAAGGGGAAAATTTTTTTTTTTTCACGAACTACTGCTTTAAGATCATAGCGCCTTTCATTGACAGCTGCAACACAGCAGTGCTCCAATACATTTGGCAGGCAGACATTTAAAGTGTGATATTTACCCAAACCAATATGGCTCATATGAACCTCGGCAATTCTTGTTGCTATAGCATCAAGCAGCACTGCCTTCTGCTGTGTTGGCTGTCATGGTAACTGGTTTTGATACCCACATTTGCCCAAAGCGAGTTTTATATGTGCACGTGTTCAACAGCACACTGACAAAAGCCTGTAGTCCAGTAGGAGAGTCCAGTACACTCTTAAAAATAAAGATTGCAGAAAAGAAAAAACCTTTAATAGACTGTTCTTTAAAAACCTACTTTTTAAATGAGATATGGAAGTGGGAACAACTTTTTAAAATTTATAGAACCTTCACATGAAGGTTTTAGGAAGATCCCTAAAACTTTACTGTGGCATGACCGCGCCCCCAGGCCCCAATGATGATGGCCGCGAGAGCTGGCAGGAAGGCGGGGCCCGAACAATCAGCAGCGACGAACCTCGGTGTAGATGGCAGGGAGAGAGCCGTGACTGTGGAGAGGGCGGAGCGCAAAGCCCAAGGTCTGCCGAGGTACGCGAGCAGGAGGAGGAGGACGAGGACGATGGTGCTGGCAACAAGAGGTACGAGGGCAAGGAGCGAGTCCCAAGCTGCCAGCTGGGGGCAGTGACAGGGAGGCGGAGCAGCGAGCTCTCATTCCCTCTCAGCTCGGGTGCTCACACTGATGCTGATGCTGATCTGGCTGGCAGCGTGAGCGCCTTTAAAAAGAGCCGAGCGGGAACAGAGAGTAAGAGAGAGGGACGAGCAGCGGACGACTGAAGAGTTGAAAAGCTTGAGTAAAAAGGACTGAAAAGTCTTGCTGGCTGAAGCCACTGAAAAATGACCAGTCTATCTTTGGTTTTGGCTTGAGTTTGTGCTCATTTGATGATTAAATAAAACATGGCAGCTGCAACACTGAATCCTGCCTCCAGCGGCCTCCTTGAGCCTGGGGTAGCACACGCAGTGCTACATTTACATCATGTGAACTTTTAAAATGTTCATCCTCAAAAATCTAATTTTCAAACAGTTCTTTAGGACACCAAAGTGGTTCTTCATGTTTTACCTTTTTTAAGCATGTAGGCCACTGCGAATGTGTGGAATCTGTTAAAGTGGTGCAAGAGCTAAAGACATCAAACGAGAGACTGTTTCTGATTACAGATGAAGCCAAGTCTTGGAGAGAACGTGATCAGAAAGCCATTCCTAAAACATGTTGTCTAGATATGCATTAAGCCTGGTCTTAGACTAAACTGGATTGCCAATGGTGACTCATCCTGGGAAAATCTTTTAAGTATAGACTTCATCAGGGTCTCAGAATCTGGCCTGGCCTAATTCTGTTTTGCGTGTCTTGGGATTATGACACATTTGTCCACATATAAATGAAATTCAGAGAATTCAGCCAAACCAACTGCTCTGTAAACTGCTGATTCATTTCCAGTAAGTAGAAACCACAGTACTGGAGAGGGCCAGGAAAAAAGGCTGTGCTGTTGAATGAGACTCCTGTTGACAGCAGACATAACAATAGTATCATTCATGCATGATTATAATTTTGTCGAGAAGGAGCCAGTGAGCACTCACAAGCCTCGTGTGGATAGAGAAGTGTCAATGAAGTCCTGAGATGAACTCAAGGTCAATAACACCCTGAGGCACACTTTGTGTCCGTATTCTGCGTTGGTGTATCTCTATGGTCATGTACGGTTGTCCTGTCAGGCTAATGGGTACTGACCATTTAGCCTTTCGCTTTCCCTGCCTGTGCTAAATGTAACCTGGCATTCCTTACACAGCAGGCCACTGCAGGTTTCAAAGACACTCACTTTCCTTTCCCTCAGTATAATACGTTGTTCTCTTTACCTTTTTATGTGTCTGGATTAAAAATAGAAATGTAAGTAACATCCTATAAATAGCAAGGCATATAAGACCATGCTCATTTTAACAGACTATACTTGCCAAAAGTGAACATCTAAAGCACATTCTGTGGTTTTAAAATGCACATCTACATAATTCTGGAGGCTACAGATACAAAATTTTCTCATCTATTCATCTCCCCAATTTTACTTGCGTCCAATTCCACCCACTTACTAGGTCCCCATCACACAATGCTACCAAGCTGGAAGCACATACAAATTCAACCACTGCAAACTGCCAAATGCAACATGATAGAACAGCCCAACACACTTGGAGGAGAACACTACCAATTCTGCCATGTCAGCTAACACATTGGTTAGGCCAATTACGCCGTCTTTCACTTTGAGCCACGGACAGCTGTGGAACCAGGGGGGTATCAAACTTGCAAATCACACAATAGTAGGGCCAGTTTGATAGCTGAACCAAATATGCATACTTTTTAGAGGAAATACAATTTGCAATGGAAGTGTAGGTAAAATTATTGGTTTATACTGGAATTATGCCACAATAAAGCCCTGTTTGAGCTGAAGTACTTTACAAGAAGGCTGTTTTCCAGCTTAGCCACAATTTACACCAATAATTACTGAGTAATCAATTCATACAGTGTTTTTGAAGCTTTCCTTGCTTTGTAGCTGTGGTTATGAACAGTCACAGGGAGACTGTGCACATGATGATGACTGATTCACAAGAGGATGTACAGAAAGACTTCAAAGCTCTTACTGTCCCAGGCTTATTATATTCCTAGGCTTAATATTCAGTAACAACGCAAACTGACTGAATTACTCTTAAGTAACAACAGTGAAGAAAAAATGGCTGGACGCACTGGCCACTCATGGCCACTTAACATGATGCTCTTGGCTGTTTTATGCTAAAAATTGTATTCTCTGTTCTTAGGTACCGCTGAGCATTGTGAAGGAAATAACCCCTAAAAATCTTTTTATAATTTTTCCATTCATATAAAGCAGCTGCCTGAGTTGGGTCCTGAATTGGGTCCGGAGTTGGGTCCTGGAATGAGTGCTGATGACAAAGCCAATTTCACTGGGGGAAACATAATTTTGTTATTCACCCTTGGACAGTTCTAGTTAATTCTGTATTCCATTCGATGGGATTTCATTTAATTAGGTTATATTTGTAGAGCACTTTTTACAACGCTCCTAATTCAGACCCCTAATGAGTTAGCCAAGGGTGACAGTGGGAGGAAAAACTTCCCAAGTGTGAGTCAGAAACACTGAGACTCAAAAGAGGAACCCATTCTGCTCTGCTTTGTACTAGATAGTGGAATTCTGATTCGACTGTTCTGACTGGATTGCACAGCGTTTTGAGTAGAAGTTATTTATTTTTGAGCATCAGTAAAAAAAAACTAAATATATTTGACATATTTTAACAGAAAATTGCACAGAAGCCTCAACAATTAAATATAACATGATATTTTGTCCACTTTTTGTGTGTCCACTCTTTGTCTTTATTACAGCTACCATTCTTCTATTCAAGTCCGAGTTCTAAATTCAGTCTTAGAAGCTGGTTGCATTTTCTGCTTGTTGTAATCCAAGTTAAATCCAAACGCATTCGGTGTTGTCAGGGTCTGGACTCTGGGGTGGACAGTCCATTGTTCTGAGAACACCAGTAGCTTCTTTATTTGTAATTTCCAAAGGCTCTCGTCTATTTTCTGTACTCAGTAATGCCTTTGTGACAGCTACACAAACTTTCAGACTCATAATGTTGCTGTCTTCTCTCAGCGGAAGGACGGTCAGAAACTGTGGATTTTTACAGATATGAAACAAGTGTAGCTTGATTTTCTCAAAGATGAAAGCTTTAAGTACTGTTATCTGATGGTGACAGTTTTGGTGGTCTACTAGGTCTTAGGTGTTGAGAGGCCCATTTTTTCTATGTCTTTCAATAGTTTTTGAACTCCTGTTTTTTCACTTATTTTTCTTTGTCTTTCTTCTTCATTATGCAAGTGGATTATCTAATCTCCTCAGAAATGCCTCCTGAAAATTAAATAACGTGTGCTGAAGTTTAGAAATTAAGTAAATTATGAGTGGTCCCGGAGTTTTGTCAAGTATTTTATAAAAATACACATGACTTAACTTGATATGACATTTATTTTATTCATTATTTGCTTATGAATGACACTGAACTTTGTAAATGTGTGTACTTAATCAAGTGACCATTCCCTTTGGGCTCATAACAAAAACACCAACGAATGTGTAAATGAAAAATAAATTCCTGCATTAACTTATTTTTTAAATAAATGACTACATTGCTCCTGCAAAAATGCTAGGAAAAAATCACTTATTTTGGATATATAAAAAATCAATGTGAGATCACTGCTATAAAATATAAAAAATATATATAAATGTGTAATGTGTGCACACACCCATATGTATTATCCTACTAGTGCAGGATTTCTGTCATTTATTGCACCTATAAATGGGCAGGAAAGGTACAACATCACACTCTCTCTCTCTCTCTCTCTCTCACACACACACACACACACACACACACACACACACATTACATCTTACATTACAAGTGAGGACTTCAATTGATTTCTATTGATTTTTGTATCACTGTAGCCACATAGTACTGCACTAACACCTAAACCCTGACCTTAACCTCAGCATCCAACAGGCTATATTTCTGTTCTTTTAGGTTTTTTGTGATTAAAGCAAAATGTCCTCACTTGTGCAAAAATGTTATGTCGTCCTGTCATTGTGAGGACTAACGCGCGCGCGCGCACACACACACACACACACACACACACCTCCCCCCGCCAGGCCTGCAGTCTGGAGGCCATCACCATGGTAACCGCCCCGGGTCTTCCCTCACGCTCGGCTGCCCATTCTGCTAGTGCAGCACCGCGGAGGTAAAGCGGCTGAAACAGCGACACCCTGAGCCGCCTTCAGTCAGCGTTACATCAGCACTGACCGTCCGCGCGGGAGGTTCTCAGTATGTGAATGTAGGCCGCGCGGCTCCCCGAGGCTGCGCGCTCCTGTTTCTGCTCCGTCAGCTGAGGGAGAAGAGCAGCGCAACCGCCGCGCGGAAACCGCCTCCAGCGCAGCTGCGCACGTGACACAGGGACGCACCTCTTGCAGCGAAGATGAGGTCGCGCGACTTCCTTCGTTGCCATGGTTGCGGTTTGGGGTGGGGAGCCGTGATCGAAATGGCCCAGTAATCACTAAACCCTACAAACCCTACATAAACCCAGACAACCCAGATCACTACATAGGGAACACAATCCGTTTTTGGCGACTGAGATGGTGTAAAGGGTGTATGGCCACTTCCTATTTCTCTCATTATATCAAAAACACGACTACAAACCGCCCACACGCGAGTCCTCAGCGAATAGGGGTGAACTGAGCTAAACGGTTAAAAAAAAAAAAAAAAAAGAAAGAAAGAAAAAAAAAAAAATATATATATATATATTGGCAAAGGGATGCTACTAAGTATTGATTGGTTAGCACTACTGCTAGTGAGTGCTGATGGGTTAGTGTTGCAGCAACAGAGTGCTGATTGGTGGGCATTACTGCTACTCAGTGCTGATTGGTGGGCATTACTGCTACTCAGTGCTGATTGGTGGGCATTACTGCTACTCAGTGCTGACTGGTGGGCATTACTGCTACTCAGTGCTGATTGGTGGGCATTACTGCTACTCAGAGCTGACTGGTGGGCATTACTGCTACTAAGTGCTGATTGCTTAACATTACCCCTACTGAATGCTGATTGGTCAACATTACTGCTATAGTGTTTTGAATAGGCCACTTCCTATTTCTCTCATTATATCAAAAACACGACTACAAACCGCCCACACGCGAGTCCTCAGCGAATAGGGGTGAACTGAGCTAAACGGTTAAAAAAAAAAAAAAAAAAAGAAAGAAAGAAAAAAAAAAAAATATATATATATATATTGGCAAAGGGATGCTACTAAGTATTGATTGGTTAGCACTACTGCTAGTGAGTGCTGATGGGTTAGTGTTGCAGCAACAGAGTGCTGATTGGTGGGCATTACTGCTACTCAGTGCTGATTGGTGGGCATTACTGCTACTCAGTGCTGACTGGTGGGCATTACTGCTACTCAGTGCTGATTGGTGGGCATTACTGCTACTCAGTGCTGATTGGTGGGCATTACTGCTACTCAGTGCTGACTGGTGGGCATTACTGCTACTCACTGCTGACTGGTGGGCATTACTGCTACTCAGTGCTGATTGGTGGGCATTACTGCTACTCAGTGCTGATTGGTGGGCATTACTGCTACTCACTGCTGACTGGTGGGCATTACTGCTACTCAGTGCTGATTGGTGGGCATTACTGCTACTCAGAGATGACTGGTGGGCATTACTGCTACTAAGTGCTGATTGCTTAACATTACCCCTACTGAATGCTGATTGGTCAACATTACTGCTATAGTGTTTTGAATGGTTTTACTGACACTGAGTGCTTATTGGTTAGCATTACTGCTACTGAGTGCTGATTGGTTGGTGAGGGGAGCAGCTTATTGGCTAAATGAACCAGTTCATGCTCACTGCTGTCATAAACGTATGTGAGGCAACATTATAAACTCTTAGAACTGGAGTTTAAAAGCACTTTAAAATATCACAGCAGCATTTAAATGTTTATTCTGTTCTACATTCAGAAAATTAAAGCATTCTTCAATAAAAAAAACTGTTTTAGCCTTTACAAACTATGATTTTGCTCAAAAGCTCAATGTTAACCCATTCATTTTGGGCTTGCTCAGGAGTGCCCTCTAGAGCTTGACAAACCTGGAAGATGACAGTTCTCCTCACTACAAATTCTCTGGTAGTAAATGATTTTGGACACTATGTCATACAGATTTGTTCATTACTGTGCAACAAAAATTTCCACTGCATAAACACTAAAGACGTCATTCCACCAGTCGTCTCTAAACGATGAGCTTGACTGCACACACGAGAAGCGCTTAATTACATCTGTAATAGGTCTGAAAAGAGGTCTGTTGAAATGTGGCTGGGCTAAATAATCCTACTCAGAGAAGTTGCATGAATCTTCAAATCAAATGGGATTGCTTGAGTGCACTGGGTCTTCTGCACTATAAAATAGTGCACTATATTGAATAGGGCACAGTCTGATACCCGTTTCTCAGGGAGCTGCAATTTTACAGTCTCACTGAAGTGCTTGACTGTTTCAATCCTGTTTTCAACGTGCCCTCGTCATTTCTCCAAAGGGAATCCCCCACACCATCTTAAAAAGGGGCATTAAAACTAGAACAAGTTGTTTGTGGTGTTATGCAGTATTCTTTAACACAGCACTGTATCCTTCTCCCTCACTGATTTGAAAATCAATGAATTGACAATTTTTATGAATTGGTGTTAACCAGTACAGTGCTAGCCTTGCCACTGAGCTGTGGGCTACTAAATACAACCAAGTTCGCATTAGCATACCTCTTATCTCAGTTGTCAACAAATCATAAAGAAAACCGTAATTCTGTCCTTTCTGTCATCTAAATAATCCAATCTCTCCACTGTAGTGATGATTTGAAGAGTTACCAGTTATACAGCTGCAAACATTATAAGCCACCTGCCTTTCTTCTGAATTCACTAGCTAATGCTTATAGCTCAAACAGCAAGAGCACATATAGTTTTCAAAAGCTCCTCCGACCTTCAAGTTCACTAGTTTTTAAACCAGATCATTTACAGAAGCACTGCTGTAGTTTATGAGAAAGCATGTTCACATGTGATGAAGAGATGTTTTCTTTTCATTCAGGCCAGAGTGTTGTTTTATGAGCTGTTCCATTACTATTGGGCGACAATAGGTCAAAAAATATTAGATCACAATACTTCAAGATATTTTCATACTGTACAATATGCATGGCGATATTTAGTTTTTCTGAGATTTAACACATTGGAACAGACAAAATGGAACCTGTAGAGCTGCATGTAAAATACATATAAACAACATATATAACAACTATAAAGATTATTATTTAAGCTGCACTGCACTAAGTCAAATTAAAGAGCACTAAGTATGCATATTTTAGTCAGTGGATATGTAGTCAGCGTTCTTTAAAAATGTTCCAACACACACTCGAAAACATGAACATCTTTAAACTTCATTTTATCTTTTGAACAGGTTTGACTTATTTAAATTAAGTGTATTCTACTTATAAATCATAAATTACGGCTACTTGATTCACTAATTTAATCCCAACATGATTGGCTCATGTTAATCTAACACCTTTTTTGGGTTATTAGCACATAAAATTAACACAATGAATAAAATGATCACAATAATTTCTAGTTCTTTCAGCTAAAGCAAAATGTGCCATTTTTAAACAATAGATTCAAGTTAACTTGATTCTTTTTTTTACTTAAAATTATTTTAATTAATTTTACCAAACCTAAGAAAATTATGGCAACAAGTTCCACTCATTTAAATTAAGTAGATCCAACTAAATACAGTTACTCCAATACAGAATCTAGTTTGAGCAGCTGGTGTTGAACAGAGCTGAGATATAGTAGTAGCCTTATTTTCATGCAATGTCCATAATGGCTTGCTCATTAATGTTAGCCTGCTTGAAGCAACAGCTTGTATGTATCAACTATAATTCAGAGAATCCAGTGACATTTGGGAGACATTTGTATTACAAATAACAGAAAAATGCTAATTATCATGAACACAACATTTAAAGTACATTGTAAAATGCTGGTGTTTGTCTGATTGATAAGTTTGTTGCCACATGTTTGCCAGCCAGTTATCTGTTGCTGTACTGCTGAGCGTGTTGAGTATGTAGTTTGTTTGCTTGTGATGTCACAGTAGTCGACTGTTTAATTATGTAGATGGCAATTTATTACTGGAGACACATTTTCAATGAAAATGAATGGAAAGTCCTAGAATTCCCTTTTATTATTATCACATTATGATGATGGAGGAGGCAGATCCTTTGTAATCCCGATATATTAATTTAACAGTGCTTTTAATAATTGTCACCGTTGGTGCAAAACCTTGTATCTCCATTTTTACCTTTTTGTGTTTTTTTTATAGAATTTGGAAACACCAGCTTCTCTTTACATTGTGTTATTCCACAAAAAGACTCATCAATCAAAAATCATTACAAATTTAGATTTTTTCCTTCTCTCGAAAAGCTACCATATTTGAGTTTTTCTTCCAACAGCAACATGGTTGTAAGAAAAAAAAAATACAACTATTGAATCTTTGCCCATTTGAAATATTTGCTGAAATTAAAGTCTGTTTTGACCTTTACCTGGAGAAGGCGCTGGTTAGCTATGACGCCTCAGTTTTTTTATAGGTGCATTCTCAGTACTCAAGTACTTTTGAAATTTCTTCCCAGCAATGTTCCTGGAATTGAGAAACACCAAGGATGACTTATTTTTATCTACTGTTGCTACTTTGGGCCTTTCTGGGTGGATTACATCATCTTGCCCTCTATAGATTGTGGCCTAATGACCTCACTGAGTATAGTAATAAACACTGGGTGGTGGAG
Organism: Pygocentrus nattereri; assembly: GCF_015220715.1. Taxonomy (NCBI): domain Eukaryota; kingdom Metazoa; phylum Chordata; class Actinopteri; order Characiformes; family Serrasalmidae; genus Pygocentrus; species Pygocentrus nattereri. Next base: position 26,606,202 of record NC_051226.1, on the reverse strand, counting down.
TATTTGACACAGAATGAATCAAACAATTAATTAAAAAAAATCTTTTATACATCACCAAATACATCACTAAAATATTGGGCCAAGAGCTTAATGTACTGACAAACAACATAGGGGTTTTTGAAAGCTGTGGCTGGATTGTGCTCTTGAAACTGAGATCCGTCAAGCTCCCGTTATGAGTCAGCACAGTTGTTTCTGTGGACACTGTGGACGAATTTCTCATGTGCATGACTGCCCAAAGCCTGTAAAGTACAATTTATAGGAAAACACTGCGGAATGACAGATTTGATTCACTTACCTAAACAAGTGTGACCCATCCTGTCAGAGAGACAGTATTTGAGCACTGAGGCTTGTAATGTAAGCGTAGCTTTAGAAAGGCTTAAAACTTACTGAGCTGGGGTTGAGCAGCCACATTGTGAGAGAGAGAGGAATGCAAGTAGCTGATATATACATATTGCTAACTCTGATTGGCAGTTTGGCAGATCTGAAGTAATCTGTGACAGATCTAGTCCCAGCTAACTCAAAACAGCAGGAAAAAGTCATTTAAAAAATCTCTCAACTACAGAGCCCTGCTGGTAACATCCCACGTAAATACAAATAATGCGTGGCCTTGCCATATTAATGTATGGGAACAAGATCTGAATGCATGGCCATGACTAATTAAGGCATGGCAATGAGATAATTAAGCCGAGCCACAACTTAGCAAGGTGTGGGAGCGAGATGCTTTATTAACCTTTTGTCAAGACTTCATGATCTCATTCTCACTTCTTACCAAGTTGTGAGCTATGATGTCACCAGCAGGGCTCTGGACTCGACAAAAAAGAACAACAGCTTTCTTTCTCTATCAGTTCATAGTAAAAACGCCACAGAATCTAAAGTTAATAGATAGAAAATCATGCAAATGAGTAGACAGGAGCTTTATACCTTTTAAAATCCAACTGGCCCAGCATGAACAGGACAAGGATCACAACCAAAGCATGGCCTATTCTGTGCTGTGCTCTACTACAGGGACAAAAATACATTTGTTTCCTCAGGTCTGCTGGAGGCTCATCCTGTTCATTCTTCATAAAATATCTAAACAGAACTAACATTTTGCGTCCCCAGGAATTAAGTGGCCCCTGGGTCGTCACTCAGGTTGCCCATATCCTAGATCTGGTCATGCTACCAGACCATGAAGGATGGATAGTGGAGCAATGAACTATGGCCTGAATGATTCACTCCTCCAGTTCTAAGCTATTTCAATCTGGACTGTGACATCTAGGTTTTCTAGGTTATAAGTCACATACTGCCCACACATTGCTTAAATTTTATGGGGCAATATGAAATGAAATGGGTGAAGGTAAAGTGAAAATGGATGGAGTTGGGTAACAAGCCAACTGACTGCTTAAGCGAGAAACTCTGACCTAAAACAAACCATGGCTGAGTCACAGTTGCTACTTCTCCACTTGTTTGCTACATTCAGTTTGACACATCACCGTCTAGACTACTCTCAGTTCACCTCCACTCTTCAGGTCCTATCGACATATAGATATTTTAGTTGAGAATTAAGAATATGCAGAAGAACAGAAGCCATGACTACCTCACACTGGACATTATTTATTTAATTATTTTAACTTAACAATGCTCTCAATTTATGATGGGCTGAGTTTGTGACCAACATAAGTGCTTTGTTACAATCGCTGATGCAGTCTGGAAGCATAACTGTGTGTACTGGAAGTAATGCAATGCGGTTGGAAGAAATTTTCCTTCATTTCCTTCATTAGTTAAAGATGCCTAAGAATAAGAAAATTATGTAAGAACAGTAACAGAATGTGTTACTATTTACCACTAGAAAGCAGAATTGGCATCCAGATAACGTTCACACTAACTTTATAGATGGAGAGCATCACACATGGTTTTTGCTAGATAACCATTAAAAATATTAGAGTAAGGCTTTTTTAAAACATGCAACCTACAGATCTCTGCCATGAATGAAAATGTAAACTTTGCTTTGAGCATCTGCTGTGAACAATTTGGCTGAAAGTGGAACAAGTGCATATGTGCAAGATTCTTAAATAGCCCACTTTTGTAGGTTAACAGTGGATAATTATTCTGGAATGTCTTCACTTTTTAATCACAATAAATTTAACAACCAATGTTAACCTGAAATATTGTGCAAAATAGTAAAAATAAATCCGAACAATATATTGCTAAAACTGTCAATATTGCTTTTTAACACTACAAAACAGTGATTCAAGCGTTCTTTAGTAAACAAAATGGTTCCATATAGAACCATGAACACTCAAGCAACCCTTTGCAATGATTAAAGTGTTTTTTTCCATCATGTAAGGGTTCTTCAGATTGATCTACATCTACATAGCACCCAAAAGGATTCTTCTATTGTTACAAATTTGATACCCTAGCAATAGAAGAACCCTTTTGGGTGCTATACAGATCCATTTTCAAAAACCACCTATAGCACATTCTCCATCACTCTGAAGAACCCTTTCATTATGCAAAGGCATCTTTGAGTGTTCATGGTTGTATGCAGAACCCTTGAAGCACCTTTTTTAAGCCATGGGCCCTAAAATCTTAATTTGCACAAGACTGGAGATGCCTTCTTATTCGATAGCTTTCTGACTGAATTTTTTGTTCTACGTTAAGCGCAGCAGTAGTTATATTCTGGCACCTTTGCAGAAACCTGAATGTAATTGCTGCACCTTTTAAGGTGGAACGGAAAATTTAAACACGAAGCCAATTTTAGCTTCGTCAAATCCTCAAATCATTTGTCTTATATATTCATCTATTCTTAGTACCAGCTGCTCCACAGCTTGTTCATGGACAAAACCATGAGACCAAGTCTCCGTCTAATGCAGGTTACTAAGTCAGCTGGCTTCTCAGGCGGTACGAGAGGAAGCACGAGAGTCACACTGGTGCCCACATTAGGCTAAGGCTATCTCCCAAAAAACAACCGCGCCTTTATGTCTGTTGCCTCGAAAACAAAGTGGACTACTTCAGATTCAATGGACTGGACAGGGGGAGATCGAGAGACTTCTGTATTTTAATTTTTATTTGAAATGCAACTGAAACATTCATGACTAAGCATTTCAGCTAATTGGCAGGCTGTTAGCATGGTTTGCCCTGGTTGTACATTCCTTATCTATGATTGTGTGTCACACAACAGTACTGACAAAACTCATACCTGAAGATTAATTTTTAGTAAATCACATCAAACAGTACGCCACCCACTACTACTGCCCACCCCAATCACATTCTTCTGTATGCAAGAAAACAATAAATACTTACATAATCTTGATAAACATTCTAAGACAAAATTGGTGGACTCCACTGTGCTGTTTTAATAGAAATGAACCCATTTTTTTGTTTATTTATAGTTTATTAACTTCACTGAGCACAAATCTGAAAATGTTATCTAACTGGTCAAATTTTCTTACTGCACTTTTCAGTCTAAAAGGGTTTCTTTTTACATTTGTCATTAAAAATTAATGTTCATCTTCATTTTTCATGAAGTAGAAAAATGGGCCAATATCTCAATAAATCACCATCAACATTTTAATTAACACCTCACACACACACACACACACACACACACACACACACACACACACACATTAAAAGAATGTGCGCTGTCTGGGACAACTCAGTACATTTCAATTGGAAGCCACTCTGTATTAGAACAATTGATTTTTCCCTTAAGTCTGCATGTTCTGTTTTTCTTTTCTACATCAAACACACAAACATGAAAATGTCACATTTCCCCAAAAATGATAAATAAATAAATAAAACTTTTGGACCAAAGACTAAACAAAGTATGAGATGACGAAAACTACATGGAGATGGAATGAAAGGTAAGTACCTCGTTCAGAGCAAGTGAAATTGCAATAACATGGGTAACTGAAGGATGTGAGATTTCTGAGAGACACTGTAAAAATGAAGTTAATTAAGTTAATAGAAGAATGATTTGTTTTATATTTGTTAACATGATATTATAAATGAACTCAAAAATTCAAGTTAGACTGGTTATTTTTTTAAAAGCTGCAGTTGGGGCAGTTGTGAGCTGGAGGTTAAGGAACTGGACCTGTAACCGGAAGGTTGCTAGTTCGATCCCCAGTACCGACAGTCCATGACTGAGGTGTCCTTGAGCAAGACACCTGACCCCCAATTGCTCCCCATGCGCCATGGATAGGGCTGCCCACTGGGCAAGTGTTCTCACTGCCCCCTAGTGTGTGTTCACTAGTGTGTGTATGTGGTGTTTCGCTTCACGGATGGGTTAAATGCGGAGGTGGAATTTCCCCGTTTGCGGGATTAAAAAAGTATCACTTAACTTAGAAATTATTGTTATTTTGGGATTTTTTCCTTGTTTTTGGAAAGTCTGACTGAGTAACACTAGAAATATCAAACATAATGGTTATTTAAAAAATTATGGACACCACACTTAAGCATTTTGACAAAAAGAAAAAAATTCTGTGGCCAAAGTCCTTATGGTTATGTCTTTATTTTATTTTTTATTTATTTTGTCATAAATGAGATAAATAATTCTGACTGAACTAATCATTTCTGCCTGTAGTGTCTTACCTTAATAAGTAGCTGGTCTGAAAACTTCACCCCACACTCAGGTTAATAATGTGCATTTTAAATGTGTGACTGGTGAAAGGTGAGCATAATTAAGTGACTTCATCTCTCAAACAGCACACAGGGTTTTAGTAGAGTTTTCTTGCACCAGTTCAGCAGATACAGTCTTGAAAACAAAGGGTTCTTTCCTAAAGAAGAACAACTTTTGGTTTCCTAAAGAACCTTTCAATAGATGCTTCTTTAAAGACACATTTTTGCAAATGAGATAGGTGAGTGTCAAGAACCTTTTCAAAGTTTAAAGAACCTCCTCAAAACTCAGGTTCTATTTCAATTAGCAGTTTTTTCCTAGAACGATTATTTAAGTGTTTAGTGTATAGTCTAGTGCATTAGGTTTACAGCATTAGGTTTGGACTGAAACTTGTGGACAGTACAGCAGCCAGTCAACCTCCACAGTCTGAAGCACTGTACTGATTAATGGGGAAACCATGGCAACGCCTCAGCCACCGTAGTGGCATGACATGCCAGGCTCGATGACAAAGAGGCGCGTTTATATAATCTCTTCACGGCCGCGGATCCCGGAATGTGCATTAGACCACTGAATTGAGTTGCGCACTGTCCTTCCTCTTCCGAGGCTACTGGGGGAATTTGAGTCAGAGGCATTTCCCTTCAGTGGAGGAAGCTGGTGGTGCATTCTGATAAAAATAAGCCTCTAAAGCAAAGCAAATGAGCTTACAAGATTCATGGCTTTCGTGAGAGGTAGAGCTGTGGCTTCGGCTGCTATTTAAAAACTCCATCCAACACTGAGACGACACACAAGCCAAGGCAGCGTGTTTCCCAAGAGACCGTGGGTGTCATTCTTTTATCTGAATGTTGTTTTTCTTCCAGAAAGCAAATCCGCTCTAGGGATTTTGGGTGTGGGTTAAAGGAGTGTTTCGCCTAAATATGCTAACGATGCTAACAAAAAGTGAAAGCTACTGGGGAACGGTTAGCTTGACGCTAAACTAACTTTGTTAGCTTTAACTCAATAGTTAAAACAATAGTTAAAACAATAAGTTTTAATAGAGACGGCCCTGATATCAGTCTTAAAATCTTGAATATTTTGGCCAATACCAATATTGATATTTCATTCTTAAAACAACTGAGCTCAAAATGAGACATTTTTCATTAAAATGCTACACTTTAAGCTGCAACATGTACGTTTTTTTGTTTAAAAAGTTAAAAAGAAGTAGCATTTCTGAGTCAGGAGAAAAAAACTATAAAATATAGTGGCCATGTGCTGCTGTGAGTTCACCAGACAGGCTTGCTGGAGTTTTTCAGAGCACATCACACGTCTACATATTAACGTCACACGCACAGGCTCAGAAAGAAAGTCCAGCTTGTTATAATAGTAAATAATTCACTTACATTCTCAGAAGCTCATTCAACACATGCACAATCATCAGATTCATCCACTCGGGGAAGGGTTCCAAAGCACAACCAACACAATGTTTTTCCATATGTTGCATTCAGCTACATATTTCCAGAACAGAGGTCTCCAAATCCACCAAACTTGCACAGTGCAGCTTTAAGATGAGGACCTAAAAGTAGGCTATTATCTTCAAACTACTCAAACAGTCTACTTCCACTCAAGACAAAAGACACGGCTAACAACATGACGTCACACAACAGTGAGGTTTCCATTTAAATCTGAAGTTGATCAAAGTAAATATGAATAAATTTTGTTTTCATCAACTACTGTCAAACGCAGAAATGAGAGGTTCAATTTGCCATTGGCCACTGAATTTCTGGGAACGTCAGATGATTTAATGATTAATCTTTACCAATAACCCAACCTTTCAAGCACATAACCTTTTTTACACCATTTTTTCTAATCTCTGACTTTTCTATCCAGGTTTTTTTAATCTGCATGTTTTTTGGTTTTAAAGAAGTGGATGAAACATCCCCTATTCTGAGTGAATTCCATTTCAGGCTAGATTTATTACAGCATTGGGTCTTTTCTTCACTCTGATATCTGATCCAGCATTTTCTGCTGATATCAGCCTAATAACAATACATGGTTTTGGATCACTGTTATCTCTAATTACTGCCAATAGGTGTGGTCAATACAGCAAAAACAGCTTGTCACAATACTTAAAGGCATTTCATGATACATGACATGTATCACTATATTTTGACACAGAGATAAAATACTAGAGGCCACATATAAAAACTGCCACCAATAATTCTGCACAAAATCTGTTGTATTCAACATTTGACATCATTTCCTGCACTAAAACCATTTAATCCGGATTAACTCTGTTCTCTTTTTAATAAAACATGCATATGTTCAGTTTTCTGTCCACATTCTCGGAAAAGCATATTGTGTATCTCGATAGTAAAATGTATCACGATAATGATGAAATATCATCATACTGCCCACCTCTAACCGGTACCATATTTTTCCATGACAGATCCCTTTAACACATGAAAAGATGCAAAATCCCAAAAATCTGTTTTAAATCGGATCTCAGTCCTTGTTTCAATTTGTACAGCTTTTTTCACAGAACTCACTGTCGCATCCAGGTCCAATCCCCTAACGAACAATGCCTAATGTCACAAGGATGAAAATTCCCAGGGACCATAGAGAATGAGACAAGACTCAAAAGAGGAACCCATCCTCAGCCTGACACCAGATCATTACAAGTAAAGGAAACATGAATGAACTTTACATAAAGCAGAGTCTTCTAGTTCAAGTATTCATTAAGATCCATGCAAATCAATTCCACGCAAAACAAACGGGGAGATTCAAGCGGAGGCCGACCCAGTGAAGAGTCTGAAAGCACTCTTACCACAGACACTGCTGTTTTTCTACTTTAACAAACTTTATTCAAAGTAAATACCAAAGACATAAAACAAAGGGCATGTTGAGGTTCTTTATTGCACATGACCAACACAATAGTGTGGCACTATAATTGCTAATCTAGCAGAAGTATTTCAGAAACACTGTTCTGGCCTACTCTCCAGCAACTACACTCAAGCAATTACAAGCAAAACACATTTAAAATGAAATAAAGGAGGGAAAAATAATCAAAAGCCGGAGTTTCCCTCTCCAAAAAGCGAATACTATCACAATGCCAGCAGGACAATCATTATTAATGTCACTGCTAATGCTGTTCTCAATTGATGACACTGTGATTTCACAATGTTCAAAGTAAAAAGCACGGCAATTCACAAAGAGCTAACACAGCATTTTCGCTGTCTCATAATCATGCCTGTGATTAATGTGATCTCTGGGGCCCCATTTTGAGCCTTGCTCATATATAGATCGATTGAATTCTCATTGTATTACCATGAATTATTGATGACATCCTACAGCATTTGTGGCTTCGATGCCGTAGCATAATGAGAATGCATCAATAGAATAATTCGGTTTATTATTTATGAGCACATGCAGGAATGTTTCATCACAAATGATGGATGGCACTGTGAGGCCTATTATTATTTGCCATTTTAACACAGCCTGGGAGACTTTCACAAGAACAAATACATATAATGTATTAGATTCTGCACTTGATTCTGGCATCAACATATGCACGGCGAAAGCTTTTAATACAAATACAACGTCATATCAGAAAATCAACCTGAAGTAAAAAGTTAGTAGCACTAGTAGAAATTATATTTGACATGTAAAGAATCATTCTTACAACAGAACCCAATTTGTTCTAGCATGAAATGTTAGAAGTTTCCCCAGTTCATTCACAAGTTTTTTGCTAGTAAAAATTAACATGCAAACTGGATCCTCACACGTAAATGAAAAAAATACTTTTTCATGAATTAGAAATGACATTTTTGTAAGAATTAAGTTTTTTTTACTTAAGTCAAACATTATAATTAGAATGTCAACATGGCAAAATTGACAAACTTCTGAAATGTGCTTTATCACATGTAGAAAAAGTGTAAACATGTTTACTCCCATTAAATGAATGTGTTTGTGAGGCCTGTAGTTTAGAATGTAATTCTTCAAATGTCATTTATTACTAGTAATAACATTCACACTGAATATCTGACACACTCTCAGAAATCAAGGCGGGAAGCTGTCCCTGGGGCAGTACCTCTCTCAGTACCTTTAGTCAGGGAACATAATTGCACCAAAATCCACTGAAATCCTATATATAATTACATAACAGCTGTTCTGACTCCACACACTCCGTCTCGTCTCCAGGCTTTTTAATTTATTGTCCTGTTTTTAAACATTAGGTTATGAGAGGGTACGTACACCTACTTTCCCACTGGGAAAAACTTTAAAGGTACCCAATTGGACCTTAAAACCACTGTTGTACCTGTTGAAGGCCCATTTCCATTGTTTGTACCATGACGAACAAAAATATACCTGCACAGAACCTTTATTCCTGACAGTGCATCATGGAAATGTATTCAAGGCTAAAACAACTCGCCGCACGCTTACAACTGTTGAGGGCAGAATGAAGGATGGAGAAATATACATTATATGCATTTGGACTTATTAGGGAAAAAGGTGTCTCCTAAGATGTTAAAACGGCAAACACTAAGCCTCATGGTTTCACCACAGGCCTATACCAGCCATTCATTCTCTGGTGAAAATGTTCAAATTTTACGTGACCGTTTTTTGTTAAAACTGGATTAATGGCTAAACAGCTTTGTACACACATGAGACAAAAAGGAGGAAAATGACAAACTGACAGAAGTCTGAGGTGTGACTTGCTGCCATCCTTGTGAGGGAACTCTCAGTCTGGCTCGTTTCTGCTTTCGGTGGTCTTCTCCACACTGTGAGGCTGACAGTGAGGTGTAGCTCCTGCCATGTTTCCACACACACCGTGATGGGCTCCTGCTCTCACCATTACGTCACTCACCCATGCTGTGCTACGAGGCTGTGGGGGCGAACAGGTGTAGGACTGGGGGCCCTGACCGATTTAACACACTTTCACAGGCTCAGTTCCTCCTGAATAACAGGCGCACAGTGAAGCACATCACCGCGCTGCGAGGGTCAGTCTCCACACAGCGGACTGACGGCACAGCTCCGCGTCTCAGTCCTATTAGCGCCTCCGCCCCCTCGACAGCGAGAGACACGCTAATAAGAGCTCGACATGCTGCCGCGAGTCCGCGTGTCAGTTACAACGTCCAGCGGCTCTACGGTGTCATTAAAACGCGCTTACCCGCAGCTGTGGCGCTCTCCTCTCTGTCCAGCCGGGTTATTCCTGACCCGACTGTCCCGCTGAAGGTGCTGCTACAGCCGCCGCTCACCGAAGAGGCGGGGAGCCATCGCCGACGGCCGGGTCACGGAGCCGTGTGAGTGTGTGTGAGGAGGCTGCTGAAATCTGGACCCTTAAATGTCTACATGTGTGTGTGTGCGCGTGCGTGTGTGTTTCCCTGGCAGCGTCGCTCTGCAGCGGCGGCGGCACGGCGCATGCGCGGAGTGTGTGAATCACAGACCACCACCCCAGCCCACGACGGATCCTGATGGGCGGCATGGGTGGAATCCGAAGAGGGGTGCACATGGAGGAGAAGGCCGAGTGAAAACGCCTCTGCGTTGGCTACACGGGTTTAATTAATACGAGGGGGGCTTGTCAGCCGTCTTTGGGGTCATGAGAATCCTCTTGTGGCCAATGTGGGAAAAATGGAGCTCGGATTCGGATGTGTTGCTTGTGTGTGTGTGTTGGGGGGGGCTAGACAAGATTGTGATGTAGTGTTTGTGGATGTAGGTGGGGGTCCACCGTAGAAACCCATTCAAGTGGAAAAGCAGCTCCATTCACACAGCTCTGAGAGACAGAATAAGGCAGAATCCCTGTACAACAGCTTTCTCTCAGCAAATATTCCCACATAGCCACCCCTCTTCATCGCCTCCTCATCTCTGACAAGATTTCGTGAATAAAATAGCCAATTAGTCAAAAAATGTCACAAAAAAAGCCGCAGAACTAAGAAACCAACAGGGTGTAACCAGCCTTTTTGGGGCCCTAGGCAAGATTTTCTGCCCAGTCTTGTATTGTAACATTGAAGGCCAACTAATGTCAATAAGCCTCATTCATCAACTTTTCTTAAGAAGAAATTTCTTCTTAAAACCCACTTACGCAGTTTTCCCGAAGATTCTGACATTCACTAATGTTTTCTTATTTGGGATTTGTTCTTAGATAAGAATTCAATCAGTGCACAGTCAAGAGCACAAAGGTATGAACACCTCATGAATCTGATGTGCCTTTTTTCTTAGGACCTGTCTCAAGAATAAATTGAAGAAAAAACTTAGAAAGATATTGATGATAACATTTATAATGCGCTAATTTGTTCATGATGAGGTGCTCATTTGAGGTTCTAATAAGTTACACTTTAAATAACCTCCTCAGCATTCCGGTTCCAGGGGTCTGTCTCATGATTCATTGTTTTTGCTTACCCAGCTAACTTTAAAGAAGCAATAAGTAAGATGAGGCAATCTGTCAAATTCATAATCCACACTCCAATAGGGGGCAACATATTGTCATGATTGGCCCCTCCCACTCCTCTGTGTACTTCTGCTTACATGTCCATGTGCTTCTTTGTTTAGTTTCCTCCTGGTTCTGCCCCCTTGTTTTCTGACTCTGCCCCTGATTGTTCCCACCAGTGTTTTCCGTCCTGTGTCCTGTTATCCCTTGTTAGCCCTCTTGTATTTAAGCCCTGTGTTTTCCTTAGTCTAGTGCTGGTCTTTGTGTATGTATTTTGTGCTGTTTGAGATGTTTGATCTTCTGGCCCTGTTGTTTGTTTAATCTGTTCATTTTCATTATGTCTGTCCCTCCTGCTCTCCGTGTTGGCTCGTTGAACCTGGACTGTTTTGACCATCACCCTGATTCACCTTGAATAAATCTTGCTTTTCTTTGCACGTGTCCGCCTCATCATCGCTCCTTGTTACACATATCAGCAGAAAGTTGTGGCATCCACCTCTATCATAAGAAACCAAGAAATGCACAGTCCCTCTTCCTCCACTCTCCCCCTTCTTACTAGTCCAGAAAAAATGTTGCAAGTTCAGCCATAAACTTCATCCCTGTATATATATGTATATATAAATACAGCCTTTGCATTTACTCAGTAACCCCTGAAGGAGACCTTTTAAAGGGCATACTGTCCTTTTTTTTAATTTGAGCTAAGAAAAAAAAGAAAACACATACACAACCTTCATGGTAGTCCATGTTCCTCTGTGTTTCACTGTCTATAACTGGCTTGGAGTTCAAATGGAATCCAACAAACCAAGTTTTAGGTGCACTGCATATTGCACCTACAGTTTCACTTATTAACTAACTTCAAATATGTATCCTTTATATATGGCTTATGCACATCAGTGTCTCAAATCAAACAGGAATGCCAAAAGATCTACTCTGCATATACGTGTAGAACTGTTAAATAAGAGCATTCAAAAGTGAGATATATCACTGAAACCTTCACAACAGCACATACATAATGAGATATCAAAACAAATTTATGGATACGTATCACATCAGGTAACCACACCTCACCCCAAACTCAAAACCTAAATACTGAAAATTCAAAAGAATACAATGTCATGCCAGGAAATGGACTGTGGGAAAAAAAACCTCACATCTTAGAGACTAAAATCAACCAAATATGTCCACATGGTGGTGCTGTGACACTACAATAGTACGTTGCAAATCTACAGTACTTCATGAAGCCAGTCTTCTTACAGAGCTGAACTGTCACTGTGTTATACAAAACTGAATGGAACATCTGCCAATATAAACATTTAATATCACAATAATTAACCCAAACCTTCATCACAGTTTACAATGTTATCACAATATCGTATGTAATAAATAAATAAATGTATCGCTCATGCAGAATGTTCAGAAAGTCATTTTGTTTTGGTTGTTTTACATTTTGGGGATTTCTGTCTTGGGGTGAAAAAAAAATCTTCACTGATAGCATGTTGTGTAACAGCACAGCAGTCTTTGTTCATTTCTGGTCTTTTCTGGCAGTCTTACTGACCTACAGGCCTTTAGTTTCCTCAGTTTTTTCTTACTGAGTCACATGGTAGACCTTCCAGATCAGACAGCTCATTAAGTATAAAAGGGCAGCAACTTTTACTGTGAGGTGTGAAGGTGCTCAGACCAATAACATGCTAAAACAACTGTACACACATCACATAAAGAATGGGATTAGACTGGGGCAGCATATTGAAATCAGTTATTTTACATACATAAAAAAATCTAGTTATTTGACAAAAATGCAGTGACGATATTTAAAACTGTCCATGATAACAACATAGTGTGTGATATACCTTCTAGAATATCAGCACATGTCTAGTTCCATATTTAAAGAAGAAATATAAAGCCAGTTCATAAACTATCATATTTTACAAACACAATTCTGTGCGAATAATATGTCGACCCTTGGCAGTCATTAATGTATGTAATTCATTACATCCACCAAGTTTGGTTCCGAAAACATGCAGACCTTAAAGGAGAACCTCAAGTAGAGATTTGAGTGGTAAAACACAAAGTTACATTCATTGTACTGGGGTAGGTTGTTCCATTGTCCTTGTTTCTATCAATCAGACACTGCTGATGTGTTCCATATGGCTGGGAAGTCTACTGTTTCCGTCTTTTAGCATCTCATCTGATTGTTTATGCTCCCGATTCAGATCTAAATCTGAAAAGCCGTTTCCGTTAGTGTCAGTGAAGCTCCTCTCACATAGGATGGGGGTTGGTGAGACGGAATAAACCTGGCAAGCTGAGTTGTTCAGAAAGGGCTTAGTCTGTTTGTGATACCTGCAGTGCAGGTAGCGGGAGAAGGCATGGCGGTAAGTCTTGTTGAATAGAGTGTAGACCAGCGGGTTGACACCAGAGGAGACGTAGCCCACCCACACAAAGAGATTCATCAGACTGAACAGGTGCTTGCTGCAGTCGTCCCGGCACAAAGCTACCAGCACGTTTGTGATGAAGAATGGACACCACATCACCAGGAAGAGGAAGAAGACCACGCCCAAAACTTTGGAGGCCCTACGCTCATTCTTGATTGCCTGTGTCATGCCTCGCCTACCTTGGCCTTGTGGAACCATGCACACGTGGCCTGTTAGTGGAGAGCTGAGGGGCTGGGCAGCTCCCTTGTTCTGGGTCGTGGATGGTTCCTCGTTCAAAAGGCTGATGCCACTGATGCTGGGCTGGGGTGAAGGCTGCTTGGGGTTAACATCAACATAGCTGTTGCGGTCACGGGAGAAAGTGGCCGCGTGCTGTTGGAGCAGCCTGATGGTGAGGCAGTAGCAGACCACCATGATGAGGAGGGGGACGAAGAAGGCCACAAACGAGCCCACCAGTACAAAGCATGGCTCGTTCAGCACACAACTGTCATTCACAAACACCTTCTGCTCATCCTGCAGGCCAATCACTGGGATGGGCATGGAGACAACTGGAAAAACAAGAGCAGAAAGAAGTGAAAAAGCATTTCAGCAATCTGGTCTCACTCTAGAAAATAAAAATTACAGGGACCAACTATGAAGCAATTACCTTCTTACTATTGCTGTCTTTTTTTTTTTTTGGAAATTCTCTGAAGAAGATTCTGTATTTTGTAGTAATGGCATGACACAGCTTTTCCACTTCTGATGAAGACTGAAACCTTGAGTATTGGGTGCTTTTACTACTGATTCAATATTTTTAAATGATAAATTTCAAAGCTTTTAAATGATTTTAATTGAAACACATGACATAATATGATCATCTAAAAATAGGCTATAATACTCAACCTACTCATAGTCAAAGTCAAATTTATCGTCAATCCTTTGCACCACAGATGTGTTGAGTGAGGAACAAAATATAGTAGATAATACAATAAGTAGAGAGTAAACTATAAAAACACTACTCAAGCACTCACAGCATGACATCACACAACGTGAGTGTAGAGTATTTCAAGACAGATTTGTGACACAATTGGATCAGATTCACTCTTTTTTCCATCCAGCATTTACTGTTGATATTGTCTAAATGCCGTCTCCCATCAATACCAATACGCCACCACTAATATTCTGTATAAACATTATTTACACTGTAAAAACGAAAGGTGCATGAAATATCTAATAAGGTACTTAAGGAACTTAAAAACACATTTTAGTTGTCATATAATGGGGTTACTGGAGGAACCCTAGAAAATCAGCAAGCTCTTGCAGGAACCTCTAACTATCTCATTGGGGTCCCCACCAAGCACTATACTTCAGCTCAATGTTCCTGGAGGAACCCTTTTCTCAGTGGCCTAGCATGGTTTTGCCAAATTGGAGAATGGTGCAGTCTCATACTGCCTTTGCTGCCTTACTCTATCCACAGTGTGCCACTGGTGGTAAGTTGCACTCTTCCACAGCACTCTTGCTGCTATTTTACTGGTGGTCATCAACAGCCAAGCTGATAAAATGAATGTTCCTCATATCGTAACAATAACTGCTGTCATAAGTATTGTTTATGTAATTTCCTCTATTCTCACCATACATACAAAATTTACATGAGCACTAAAAGTTCTTTTTTGTGTAGATCTTTCAGTCTAAACTTAAGTTAGTATGAGTCACAAGTCAGATTCAAGCACGTCCACCAACATGTGGATACGATGAAGGCACATGACAAAACAGCTGGACGGCACATAATATTTGCATAAAGCACCAACAGAGCCCTTTCACAAACAACCTGTTCAACGACACAATCAGCACAGCATTCAACAAATAACACTCCAGAAATTAGAAAAAGTCACTTGCCTTTAGCCACAACGATCATAACAGCAAGAATGACCAAAATTCATACAGCTATAATAAACTTACCAGACTGACAACATCAAAATACTACAGCATAGAATTGCATAACCTCTTTTGGAATACACTCCCAAACTGGTCTTTGTCCTGTTTAAACATGAATTCTGTGCAGTTAACATTTCATTTTTCAAAAATTCTCTCAAATCGATTTCAAATGAACACCTCAGCTGCATTAGCAGCCATGTTTACTAAGCCTTGCACCTTAAGCATTGGACCGGTGAAAATGTTAAATTTGCTTCCTTTTCTCACTGTGAGAGTTTTATAAGGAGTCCCAGTTGTTTGGGGTCCCATTTTTTTCCAAACATTTCAATCATTTTTTGAATTCCTGTTTTGGAAACTTATTTTCCATCAAGTTTCCCTTTCCTTATGCAAGTGGACTATCTTCTATCTAATCTATATAATCTATATTTCCTGAAAAATCACTAACCTGTCCTTAATACCTGTTTTAATTGAATATGAAATAAATGAAGGGGGATCTCTGACTTTTGCACAACACTGTTTATAGTAGATATACCTGATAATACAGCCAATCAGCGTAGGTACGAGGCAGTGTACATAATCAGCTGGCAATTCAGAGTAATTTAAACAAATTAAAACAAAAAATTTCACACAGCCACATTGAGTGCTTTGCTGCAGACATCACCTGTCAGATGTAGCTATACATTCTTCACTTAGTCTGACTGCACTCAAAGCTGTCATGCACTAAAGGCAAAGCATGTTCAAAAAGCACAAATTCCACCGCATGCTGTTTTTTACAGGCCTAAGATATCTTAAAACACTGGTGCTGGTGAAGGAGGAGTGCTGATGGAGGCGGAACCAGGACGCCTGCAGGCCTGAGTGGGCCATAATGGCCACTTCTGTCAGTCCCACTTAGAGCTGTTTCTCCAGGTAGAGATACAGACAGCGTCTCTGACAGCCCTTGAAAGTACACGGGAAAAGGTTTGGCCTGCCAGCCTGCCTGCTGTCATTAGCTAAAAGACCAATGCTTACATAAAGTACAAAACATTGTCAGTCACATGGAGGATAGTGGAGTGGTGGTCATGTCTGTTCTTGGGTTACTTAAAAGCTGCTGACCGCTGGGAACACTGCATGCCTGGCTTGGATTCTGAGCTCAACTGTTTCTTTAAGGGTGGACACAGGATTTCCAATATCGTACCTCAGACTATATTTAGGATCTGTATATGATATACAAATTACAAAGGGTCAAATTTACTAAAAGAGGTGCAAATCATCGATGGTCTCCAGATAGTCATGTGCTAGGCAATGTCCATTCAATACGCTCATCTTTTATCCTTTCATTTCACAATAAAAGATGGGCATGGCCAATTTAGCAGGTCAAATGCAACCAACTTTCATGCAAATGAACACAAGGCATCTTTGGAATCAACAAATGACCAGTGCAATGTAAACCCAGTTTGCTTTTCATATGGAAGCCCATTCTCCTCAAGTTCATGATTGGCTTTTACCTGTACGCTTCAGGAAACAGGCCACATTCAACCTTTTTTATGTTGAAAGTTAGACTTTTCATGCTAAAATAATAATTTATTTTTCAAGGGTTTTATTTATTATATCAGTATAATGAGTTACTACTTATGAAGAAAGAGATAATCTTGAGGATCTTGAGTACTTTGAGAAAATAATGTCATCATAATGTTTTCGCAAAACTTGAATAAATCAAACATTAGCCAAAATTGTTCACACTGCCAGAAATTGATGGGAAACCTTTTTTCACGTCTCTGATCAACAACTAAAGCAGCCAAATTGAGATAAGCTTCTCAGAGGTGATGGTTTTTATAATAACGAGAACTTAAATATTTCAAACCCCACGGTGAAACAGTTTATATCAAGGCTAAACAACAGCTAAACATATAGTAGTTGCACTGCACCAAGCTCTGTTAGTTTACATACATTCATCATTCTGGAGAAATTCTGAATTTTTAGCACTATAGTAAAAAGGAGAAAAAAATGTTTGCTTTGTTGTTTGAGACTCTCTCTCTCTCTCTCTCTCTCTCTCTCTCTATATATATATATATATATATATATATATATATATATATATTTTTTTTTTTTTTTTTTTTTTTTTTTTTTTTGTGAAAATATTTTCTTAACTGAAGAGCTCCAGTACAGCTCTCCTACATTCTTATTGTACAACGAAACTGTAAGCAACAAATTCATTTTTTTTTGTCATGGCCTCTTTTGCTCATCTTTACCAAGCCTGCCAGTAATTCTGGAGAGCACTCTGTGTGTGTGTGTGTGTGTGTGTGTTTCTATGTGTGTGTGTGTGTGTGTGTGTGTGCACAAGCTGAGCCATCTCACCAATGGAAATGGTCCAGACTACTGTGATCTTGGCCATGGCCCTGCAGGGAGAGTTGGAGCGGCTGTGCTGGATGGGGCTCCGGATTCCAATGTAGCGGTCCAGAGAGATGGCACACAGATGCATGATGGAGGCTGTGGAGAAGAGCACGTCCAAGAAAATCCACATGGGGCACAGCACTCGGGGGAAGGGCCAGGTGTTATCTGAGGATACACACACAGAATGAAACCAGTGCAGAATCTATATAAATGTGGTTTCTATGGTTAGATGTATTATTGCCCTCAACACCAACATCGTAAATCTCAGAGCTAAGCTGAAGCTTCTTGTGTGTGAGCAAAGTCTCTTCCTTTCTGTGAAGGCTCTTTCTCTGGTTTTGACCGTTACACTTTACAGAGTTTTGTTATTCAGAATTTTGGCCTGATCTCCAGTAGCCTGCTTGCTACTACAGCTTGGTACGGATGTTGAACTTGCAACTGTTTATTGACTGTTTTTTTGGATTGTGCTCTGGGCTCCCTCACACTTGTATCCTGCCTCCACAAGTGAATCATTACGCTGGGCTAAAAAACTAAAGTCATCTGTGTGGGTATGTGCTGGGCAACGTTATTCCAACACGCTGATCCTTTATTCTTTTATTTCACAAACTAGTGTTTATAGAGAAGAACAGCAATTATGTCACCTGCATTTAGTGAGCTTATTTAATTAGGGTTTTGCATCTTTGCTGGTTTTTTATTTAGATGAAGCATCTGGGAGAACCAAGAGAAGCTTAGAAATCCACCAATTTCAGAATAATTCAATGACTGAGATGTAATCATAGTCATTCAGAGTGGTTTGAAATGAAATGCTCCATTCTATCTAAAACCAGCAGTGACCCATGTGTCTTCTGAGTTCTTATATGTAATGTTAATCATGGCAATATACATATTACAAGACTATTCTGCCTGACAGCACTTTCCATGTACCTATCCACCATCAATGTTTTTTAAAAATACATTTTAAGCCAAATTTTTATCTCAAAACTATCATAAAAACATTTCACAGGCATCAGGCAACATGTTACTAATCATTTCATCTACTAACTGTCTGGAAGCTTTTAGATGCCTTTAGATGCCTCATCCCAACGGTGATTCAGATGTTTGGTTCCTATCAGCAACAATGTAAACAATTCTGACTCAGGACTAGTTTCTCTAGAACAGAGCATTTCATATCAAAGATGTCTGAATGAGTGTTTACATCTCGAGCTAAAGGATAAATAAGGTGTGGTATAAACCTTAAAAAATCAGTTATAAATTAACAGAATATGAGGGGGTGACACGTCAGAAAAAACACACCACATTATACAGTACATTGCTGTAATGAATGATTAATATTAAGAATAAATGTTCTGAAAAAGCAAATGATATAGATTGAAAAATGTTTTGACCTCTATATTTGTTATATATTCATATTGTTTTAAAAGGATTTCTAAAGACTTGGGTCACCATCAATCCATAACCAAGCAGAACATTTAGAAATAAAAGCATTAGCACCACTTCTGTACAAGTGCACACTGTAATATCCTCTAACAAGTTGCAAAGAACCTTACGGTTCTAAGCATTTGACACCCAGGCATCTGCAGACATCTCTTGCACTTGATAATCTGATAGTAAGTCTACCTTAAGAAAAACAGTGCACCAGAGACGTGTTCATGGGACGTTAGATTTGAACTCAAAAAAGTTTTTGGGCCGTCAAATTTTGAGTTAATTGAATTTGGAAAAGTAAGTCAACAGAACAAAAATCTGTTTTATGTAACACAGCCTGGACACTAACCTTTATCTTAAACCCCAGTTTGACAGCGTAAGATGAAACCACAGCTCTAAAATAAAACACCGCTACCTGTCTCAAGCTTAATAAAAACCACCTGAATATTCCACAGTGCTGCAGGAACAATATACTGTGAAGATGAGATCTATAAAGAAAAGCTTCACTTTTTGGTACACAGCTTCATGTTTGGTGAAAAAACAAACACTACCTATCATCACCAAAACCTCAACCCAACTGTGAAGCATGGCGGAGGGAGTTTAATGACGTGAGGCCGCTTGTACTCTCTCAGAAACCAAGGAATTCAGTACTGCATCCAGAAATTCTAGAGCAGAACATCAGTGCATCTGTCTGTGGTCTAAGATTCCTAAGAGGCTGGGTCATACAACATGGAACCCATACAAAAACACAAAGGTACATCAATAACAAAGCTGCTCAAAAAGAAGAAATTCCCTGTTTTCAGTCGTGATGTCGATTATATTAAAATAATGTGGAGTGATATGAAGCAGATCCCAGAACAACCTGAAGCAGTTTTATGTAGAAGAATGCATAAAAATACCTCCAACAAGAAGTGCTTGGCTGAGGTTACTGCAAATATAGTTATTAAATACAAGAGGACACAAGCTTTCTCCATCAACCACTATATGATTATTTCTACCTTTTGTTGAGTTCATTGATTATTAAGTAGTGCTACTTTATTTACTATTATGATCACTATTATTATTATTATTATTATTATTATTATTTACTGTTTATTATCTAGTAATAATAATAATAGTGATCATAATAGTAAATAAAGTAGCACTATTAATACTATTATTATTATTACTGTTTACTGTTTGCTATCAGGCGGCACGGTGGCGTGGTGAGTAGCGCTGTTGCCTCACAGCAAGGAGGGCCTGGGTTTGATTCCCCGGCCGGGTGATCAGGGTCCTCTCTGTGTGGAGTTTGCATGTTCTCCCCATGTCTGCGTGGGTTTCCTCTGGGTTCTCCGGTTTCCTTCCACAGTCCAAAGACATGCAGTCAGGCCAGTTGGACATGCTAAATTACCCCTGGGTGTGAGTGTCTGTCTGTCTGCCCTGCGATGGACTGGCGACCTGTCCAGGGTGTATCCTGCCTTCCGCCTGATGCCCGCTGGAAGAGGCTCCCGCAACCCCCCTGTGACCCTGAGGGAGAAGCGGCTTAGAAAATGGATGGATGGATGTTTGCTTTCAAATTTGATCACATTTTAACAGCGACTTAGGGAGAAATCTAGAGAATTCTAAAGGGTTCACAAACTTTTTTTCTTACACCTGGATTTAGAAGCACTGTAAAGTTCATGAAGTGAAGTGTGCCAGGACAGCGTGTTTATCTTAGGGAGGAGAGAAAGCAAAACAAACACAAAGAGGATAAAAGCACACAACTCCCACACAGAGAATCATTTGCTATTGGGCAGAGTAGTAAAAAGTACACAAAGGTGCACTCCTACGCCTTTATTATGTTTCATATTTTCTACGTGCTTGAGTGGAGAACTGCTGAGAGCGAAATCGGTATAAACAGATTCATATCAATGCATTCAATTAGTGTCCATGGTGATGTCTATAACATACAGGTCTAATCTACCGCATACCACTACCACCAGTTTATTTTCACTTTCACTCCACTTGAAATGTGGGTCAGTGTGCAGCTTAACTGTGTAACAACGGTGGAATCTTGACAGGATGAAACAGCCTCGATATCCATATTTAGGTCATTGCTGGGAGACAAATACATTTAACTTATTCAAATATGACAGCGATGGCCAAAAGGGATACTTTACTCTCAAGACTAAAGAACTGGCCTGACACAGAAACGCTCACTTTCCCTACAGACTTGCTGCTCAAAGAATATCAGCAGTTTTGACTTCAGTGTGGAACCATCTGATCATGATTGCAACATCATCCATTGCAATACTGATAGCGTGGAAGTGTGCAACGTGCAAATTCAGCTACACTACTAATTAAGGTTTTATTGTGTTTTATTTATCAGGGGATCATCATGCTAAAGCCACTAGCAGCAGGAGGCAAACAACAATCAAAGTGAAACTTTGATATAAACTTTGGTAAACTTGGATATTTGATATAAAAGGCTAAAGCGATTAATAGTATGGATTATATGCATCACTTTGTATTTGCTGCATTACAGGGATGTGCTTTGTGTTGCGGGAGGATATCGCATTTTCTAAATGGGCAGCCATTTGTTGATTTGCTGCAAATGTAGCTTCCTAAATATGTGCTTTTCTCAGTTAAGCTATCAGTTGTTCGCTTGTTTGCAATGTATTTCAAAAGGGAAACACAATAAACTTTAACCTTAGCTTAAAAAAAGTTGCTCAGTTTTAAGACTCATTTGCTGAGTCATTTTTAACAGCGGTGGTCTGATGCTTGAACATATTTTAATGCCTGCTGTGGCAGGATGCTTTAGCTTTCGGGGGCAGTTGTGGGCTGGAGGTTAGGGAACTGGCCCTGTGACTGGAAGGTTGCTGGTTCGATCCCCAGTGCCGACAGTCCATGACTGAGGTGTCCTTGAGCAAGACACCTAACCCCCAACTGCTCCCGCTCCAGGCAAGTGTGCTCACTGCCCCCAAGTGTGTGTGTATTCACTAGTGTGTATGTGGTGTTTCACTTCACGGATGGGTTAAAAGCAGAGGTGGAATTCTAAATCCGAGACCATGGTTCTCAGGCGGAAAAGGGTGGAGAGCCCTCTCTGGGTCGGGGATAGGCTCTTGCCTCAAGTGGAGGAGTTCAAGTATCTCGGGGTCATGTTCACGAGGGATGGTACAAGGGAGCGGGAGATTGACAGGCGGATTGGTGCTGGGTCAGCAGTGATGCGGGCTCTTTACCGGTCTGTTGTGGTAAAGAAAGAGCTGAGCCATAAGGCAAGGCTCTCGATTTACCGGTTGATCTACGTTCCCACCCTCACCTATGGTCATGAGCTTTGGGTAATGACCGAAAGAATAAGATCGCGAATACAAGGAGCCGAAATGAGTTTCCTCCGCAGGGTGTCTGGACTCTCCCTTAGAGATAGGGTGAGAAGTTCGGTCATCCGGGAGGGACTCGGAGTAGAGCCGCTGCTTCTTCACGTCGAGAGGAGCCAGCTGAGGTGGTTCGGGCATCTGGTTAGGATGCCTCCTGGACGCCTCCCTCGGGAGGTGTCACAGGCGAGTCCACCTGGGAGGAGACCCCGGGGAAGACCCAGGACACGCTGGCGCGACTATATCGCCCAGCTGGCCTGGGAGCGCCTCGGAATCCCCCTTGGAGAGCTGGTGGAAGTGGCTGGGGAAAGGGAGGTCTGGGCTTCATTGCTTAGGATGCTGCCCCCGCGACACGAACCCCGGAGAAGCGGAAGATAATGGATGGATGGATGGATGGATGGATGGAATTTCCATGGTTGTGGGATTAAAAAAGTATTACTTACTTACTTATAGGTTGTTTGATGATTAGGTTTTTAAGTTTACTGGTGTTTCCCCCCATCTAGCACAAGTTTAGAAACTGTACCATCTGGCAACTTGCTATTGTCTTTATGCAACCAGGACAGATCAACATAGTCCCTTCTAGATTAAATGGACAAGATGATAATAACACACACACACACACACATACACACATTTTCTATGCCGCTACTCCCTCAGGGTTGGGGGGGGTTTAGCCTATCCCAGTGGTCACTGAGCAGAAGGCAGGATACACCCTGGACAGGTCGCCAGTCCATTGCAGGGCATGATAATAACATTATTAGCCAAATAAATAATGCGACACATGGAGCATGGCGTAACCTGTATTGATTTAAATGTCTATATTTATTGGTTTATACAGTTTAACACAGCTTGAATGCCATTTTAAATAGACAACAAAAGAAATGACAAGCAATGTATCTGGGGTTAGGGTTAAATTTAAATTAGGCCATGTCAGAACTATATAAGAGACTTGTTTCTAGAACTGTTTATGTAGGTTGGGTAAATGAAGTAGAAGATAATATTTTTAAAAACCACAATGCATTATAGGCATAAGGGCTTCAAGTGGTGAAAGTGGAGTGTGGAGAGGGGGACAGAAAGGGAGATTTAACGATACATTTAGATGACCTGATTTTAGGTTTGTTTGCCATAAGCGCTCAGTTTGGTCAGAATATTAAAAAATGTTTTTCCAAAAAACAAAAAGAAGCTGCCCAACACCGCTGTTAGAACGCTGGGATTGTGGTGCTTCACAGATCTCATATAACTTGCTGTGATGTAACAAAAAAAAGGTTCTAGATAGGGGGCCATCAAACATCTGTGTCCATGTACCTGTAAGTGGATGATCCTGGCTTGTCCCTATCAATGCAATGTAATGAACACCTAAATAATGATTTCAGCACTCGAATGCTGGCACCTGGAATGATTAACCAAGAATACATGGGTGCATACCGAGTGAGCATCCTGACCAATCACAGATGTTCTTTACAATGTGTATGCATAGCATAGAACAGCTTCTTTGTGTTTCTGTGTGCTGTGACTGTCATATCTGTGTTGCTTCACTTCACGTCTGACCCGAAGGGCATATTTTCTTTGATCTCTCAAATACGAAACATTGTTACTGAAAACTGTGACTACATTGCAGACAAAAGGTTGCTAGCAAAATTTACTTCGTAAAAAATAAATAGGTAATAAAGAGAATGGATGCTTTTAACTTAGAACAACAGGATCAGACTAGGGCTACATCTAAAACCATATACTATCACTCTAAATAGTATGACAAAGTGATACACCAACATTAGCAGTGTATTTATTAGTGTAGTATGTAAAGTATAGTAATACGTGTTTTTGGACTAAGCCCCAAATTTCTGAAGCAGTGTGCAATGACCTGATTCTTAATTTGTTTTGCTCCTAGTTCTTGTCCTGTAGAGTTTTATTGCCGGTCTAATCAGATCCATCTGCTACTCATATTTAGGACTGAGTCAGGTGTATTAAATCAGGGGTTTCTAAATAACTAACAAATGGTTAATGTAAGGCAGGGTGTCCAATCTTATTTGCAAAGTGCTGCTGTCGCCTCAGGTTTTCATGTCGAACAAGCCAAGGCACACCTGATTCCACTTGTTAAATCAGTTGGATTCTAAACAGTCGTTAAACAGCTGATCATGTGTGCATCTGCTTTTTTGTAATGAAAACCTGCAACCATTCCAGCCCATTGCGGATTATACTGCTTTTAAGTGATCTTAGAGTTTCCTACCAGGTGGCACGACAATGAATATACATGAAAAATTTTGATGCAGCACAAATCAAGTGAGAATATTTTGTCATGGCCAAGGATAAAAACGAATGGTCAAACAATGGAAAGTAATCAGATAAACTGCATTAATGCTAAAGTACATTAGTTAACCATATTTCATTTCTGCTTTGTATGAGTTTAAAATACCAATCAAATAGCCCAAAACCAAAAGCTACCAGCTAGCTAATAAAAAAAAAACACCCAACCACTTGCACTTGACTGGACACTACTGATGTCAGCAAAGACCTTGAGAGCTCTAATATTTTAAAGTAAAAAAGTATGCTCCTGCAAACTAATAGAAAATTATGGAAAAAGTTCTTTGGTTTAACTAGTTGTCAATGAACATTGTGCTGGCTGTTGGTGACCTGACTTAATTGTAAATCATTGTGTCCATGCCTTTGGCCTGTATGTATCCCATGAGGAAGTTAAAATCCTGTAATTTACTGTGTAGAAGACAGAAGCATCCAGCTAGTACTCACTATGCAGAATGTTGATCATTGAAGTTGGCATGACCAGAATGCCCACAAGCATGTCCGCCACAGCCAGCGAGCGCAGGAAAAAGTTGGTGGCGTTGTGCAGCTTCTTCTCCAGTGACACTGCAAGTATTACCAAAATATTCCCGCCAATGGTGAAGAAGATGATGACCAGAATGATCAAAGCAGGCCAGTTCTTCCCTTTAGGTGTCCAGGTGTTTCCCGATCCTGATTCTGAATCGTTGGATCCAAAATGGGTCTGGTTTATGGGGACAGAACATTCCAACGAAGCCATGGTGGACCCAAAATGAGGTCTTCCAGGATCAGCCATCTTTAGCTTCTACGAGTTCTCTGCAGCTGCAAGTGCCATGTGTGGACCTCTGTTCTCTCTGGGTGGTCTGAGCTGCTTATTCTGGGTTTGTGTGGCTCATACCTAAACAGAGAGCCATAGAGTTCGGATGAGAGATCATTATAAAAGAACAAACACACATGTCTGTTCACAAGTAAACAAACACAAGAGGCCGTTTTTTCAGACACATACAAAGGCAAGTCCTGAATTAACATACAAGGTCAGTGGAGATCCTTCAATTAGCCTTAATGCTACACTCAGAAATGCAGCCCCAGATTCATTCCACTGAATTTAAACAGGATGATCTACTCACTCTCCAGACTCAATAACAGTCCTATTACAATCAGCAAACCGGGAGTGTACATCTTGAAGAGAGAGCTGCTGATTTATCCCCTAATTTAAGTCTAATCCGCCTCTCCCGGAAAAAAAAAACTTTTTTTAAAATACAAATGTAGACTTTGTTTACAGTTGGTCTGTATGTTCTTGTGTTTAAGGATCTTTCTATTGTAGAGTTTCTACTGTCAAAGAGCTGAAAAGAGTGGAGACTTTAGACTATTTTTCTTTGCATTTTGCATTGAATGATCCTATACATTAATTATGGTTATTTTATTAAAACAAACAATTAAACATTCCATTTTGGGCTCAACTTAAAACCTATAGCCAGTTAATGGCTGGCAAATACAAATTTGAACAGTTGCATCCACAAAATCATAATATTTTTCATTAAAACACAAAAAGTTTAATTAACTACAGAAAACATGTATTTCAGTAGTGATAATTCTTAATGTTACACACTGATTTTCAGACTTTGGGATACATTTACGTTACAAACAATGGGATCTAACTTCTCACCATGTGGCCATGAGGGACAGGAATGCAATCTCACTTCCTGCTCTAAAATGCAGGGGTGTAGCTAAAACATGGCGCCCCGTATGGGCAATATTTAAAAAAAATGTATTATTGAAAATTAACACATGATAAATCTAAATCTTTCAACGTCACTTTGAAAAAACTACAAAAGTTGAAAGTTTAAATTTAGGGGTTAAGGTTTGAGACAGCCACTTCCCAGTAGAAAATACCTGACAAATGATAATATCATATATTTTTAGTCTAAATACTTCGTCTTTTTCTTACTGTGGGACTGCAGTTTGGTAGAAGGGTCTTTATATGCATGGGTTTAAATTTGTTAGCCTGAAATGTTACAGGGAAACTGGGAATTCACCCAACCCCCCCATGCTTTCCCACTCCAGCATTGGTAGTTGAGGAGTTCATTATGATTTGAATCTGATGAAAGTTATTGTTGTGAGCACAGTTTTTACAGAGAGTACAACAAGACGGTTTACATTCTTTTGCATTCTTTACATTTTTGCTCCATTTTTGTGCAGACATCAACCAGTCAATACAGAGCTGTAATTAAAAATGGAATCAGGTGATTACATTTGAACAGTACAGTAATATGTTAGAAATAATTCTCAATGTCTTTGGGTTAATCTACGCTCAGGTCTTCCAGTGACAAAGTAATTTATGAATGTGTGGGTGTGAAAAAAATGTGAAATCAATCACCTGATTTAGCTCCAAACCGAACTAATATAAAGGCCATGATTCTACACACACTATCCAATTGCTGACTCAGCACCAGCTTGTAATGTCTTCCTCTTGCTATAGACATGCTTATTTCACCTGCCAGCTACTCCAGCCTAAACACACAGAGTCATCAGATGTTTGAGTCATTTTAATCAAGGTAGGAAGGCAGGTCCACTTCACATACCAGATGAACAAATATAAACCTAAAACATTTTTGCCCCGAAACGTCATGCAGTCTCTTCACACCAAGCCAGGAAATAGCGCACCAAACAGAACAGCTATCATAGTTTGAATATTGGGAGGGATGATATGACTGTTTGCATGAGTGAGTCTATGTATTCAGAGCCTTGTCATGTTCAGTTGTTCTCCCACAGAGAACAATAGACACTTTCTGAGGGCCACTTTCCCAAAGCTCATGGGTCCCATCCACAGAAATGGAACTCCAGGCAGTATGAGTACAACATTCTAACTGCTGTAGAACTTGTTCAGAGTGTAGACATCCATGTTAATCACCTCGAGCTCACATTCAATTTTTCAGCGCAGGACGGCCAAGACATGCTCTCATATTTAATTCAATAAAGTGAGTTATGAGCACACTGAAGCCTTCATGTTTGCATCATTGGCAGTCAAGTCAAGCACAGCAGTTCAGATCTACAAAAACAGTAAGGAAAAAGGAGGAAGGTGCTGCCCTTAACAACAAAGGCCATTTATTTGCATTTTTGTCACTTGAACAGGCCAGTTAAAATGGTCCAAATTGACTGAAAAAAAAACATGTTGCATTAACTTCCATTGCACGTTAAGAGTGTTTTTTCTTCCTCTGTAAAATTACCACTTTGAACATTACAAGGTTTTGTTTCAACAGTGACATTAGACAGGATAACAATCCATAAAACAGCCTATTGGAAATGGTAATAAAATGGAAAAAGCAGTCAGCTTTGGTTTAATAGCATAAAAAGAAATTTTGCAGGGGCTCCAAGTGTCACATTTGGCCCCTCCCTGTCCTGTCCATGTGCTCATGTTGTGTTTACTTCCCAGTCCTGTCCATGTGCTTCTTTGTTTTGGTTTTTAATCCAGCCCCTTGCTTTGTGACTCCGCCCCTGACTGTTCCCACCTGTGTTTCCGCCTGTCCCTCATTAACCCTTGTATTTAAGCCCTGTGTTTTCCTGAGTTTCTTGTTGGTCTTTGTTTGAATGTTTGATTGTGCTGGATGTGCTGTATATAGTGTTTGATTCTTGTTTGAGGTTCTGCTTTTGTGTTTGTCATGTCTGATCCGCATTCTCTAAGTGTTGGCTGTTTGAACCTGGACCGTTTCGACTATGACCCTGGATTTGCCCCAAATAAATCTCGCTTATCTCAGCATATGCGTCCGCCTCCTCACTCCTCGTTACACCACGAAGCCCCCCCGGTGAATCTTGCATGAGTCTGTAATCAGGTTTTATAGAATGTATAATTTATATGTAAAATAATTTCTTGCATTTTTCAAAATAATGTATTATTCATGTATTATTCATCAAGTTCAATGCGCATCACTGAAACAATTGAATTTTTAAAATTAATGAATAGTTGCTAATCATCACCAATTTTTTTACATTTTATATTGCAGTTTGAAGTTTCAATTTCAAATTTCAAGTTGACCTGACTTTTAACTTTTTACAGTAAAATTCTAGCTAGCCAGTGCAGCTTTAGCACATAACACACATAAGCACATTTGGTTCTGCCCTCTTAAAACCAAATGAATTATTATCTGCATGATCCACACTGTAAAACAAGCTGTAAAATTTAGAGTAAATTACTGTATATTTATAGTATTTTTTTTCCCACTATGCACTGCATTGTCTAGTATGTTACTGTTACATTTGCACTGCTCTAAATGCTCTTTTACAGTACAATCCTGTAAAATGAACCAGTGTTTACTTCTAAATTAAATACTGTAAAATTACAGTATTTACAGGGCAAATTAAGTGCTATATTAAAAAATGTTTGTATACAATTTAACAGTGTCAAAAGATTAGATCAATTGGCAGGAATGCCATCATTTAGATGATACACATATATTCGGTAGTCATGGTTCAGCTCAGTCAAAGGATCATAAGAAAAGTGGGGGCACATCTTACCCAGGGCTTCTTCGTCCAGGCTGCAGTACATTTATCCAGAGCGACTTACAAGAAGCGCTTTGTCAATCTAAAGAAAGTATCTTTGCTAGTTACCAACAGCTTAGAGAAAAGAGTCCTGAGCTCAGATACTGCTAGAAACAGAACGTCACTGTAGATACAGAGAGAAAAAGGAACAGAGTTGAACGCAGAACTCTGTGCCATTCAATACAATACAATAAACTACAATACAATAAACTACAATACAATAAACTACAATACACAGTGAAGTACAATAAAAATAAGTACTATACTTTGACTGTGCAGCTTTTCCAATTCATCCGTCTATGCAACTTTCCAGCCATGAAATCTAATGTAGCGCACTTAAGCTCACCAGTCTAGTTCAAGTGACAGCCGTCACCCAAAATGTCATTTCTGACTCTGAAGGCGGTGTGGTGCAGATCATGTAATAGCACCCGGATCAGTAAATGAACTCTGACAGATGGGGAGAAAGCTTTAGGCGTCCAAACACACGCACAGATGTTTCACTACAATGTCATAGGAAAGAGCTCCGTTGCGGACGCTTCTCATTACGAAATCAGCCGGGATGCTTCTGGAGTTCCCACTGTTATGGACATGTAGCCCCCCAAGAGCGCCCACAGGGATCGCTCTTATGCAGGCATCGGTGCACACTGTCAGTTATCAGATTATATCTCTGTCATGAGTTTATACCAGCTATATGAGAGGGACTGTGAAACAGTCTGTTATGAATGATAAATGAGTGAAGCGAATTTTTGGCTTTCTTCATTTAAAAACGTTTGAGCGGCTAACAGGGCATGAAGGCTAATAGGGAAACATCATTACATGATCTGCTTTCATTTACTATCAGCAATGTTAGCCTTTTTCAGTAGCACATTATTGTTTATTCTACAATTCTGTATTGCACTGCTACTGATCTGTAAAATGATGTCTTTTTAACAGCTTATTAATTTGTGAGCCCTTCTGTGAAAATGTAAACTAAAACAGTTCTAAAACACGTGCGGCTGTTCTAGCACTGAAGACCCTGTGATTGAAAAGGGGCACCATTCGGTTTCCGAAATACCCTTTTCCTTCAGCTCTACCAGTCATTCCCAACCCAGATTCTGCAGTAGGAATGATCGATAAGGGTTGTAGCATGGAGTATGTTGAATCACCACCAGTAATAAAACTACTTTGAGGGAGAAACATCTTTAAATAATTATTTCTTTGTGGACATGCTTCTCTATTTCTTTTACAACCTATGTTATCTACTGTTACAGCTCTCCGCCAAATAATTTTGTGAACATTTTGCAGATTTCAATTCTATTGTTTTTAAAAGACAAATCTTATGTAAAATTATGAAAGGCATAGCAGAAACAATCACTACAGTAGAGTGTTTCTGATTGATCCGTGTAACTCATTAGTTGACTTAGGTGTGTTAGTGAATGGAAAACACCACAAAACAGGACAGGGTTACTCCAAGGCCAGGGTTGGGAACCACCGAGGTATACTGATAATATAATACAGCAACAGGGCTAAGAGCAAGTAGGATAACTGTACTTTCATACACAACATTATATAGATCAGAGCTATCTTCATAAATTGCCTCAACTCAACTAACACATACAGCGCCACTTTGCATGGTGGAGAAAATCACCACTAATAACTGAGCAATTTTTAGAAAGGCTCTCCCTCAAGCAAATATTTCGTGGGGCTGATGATTCGATGCATTAGAGAAGCCAAATTCCACTTAGTCACCTCTGTTGCTCTTAAAATACTCACTGTGTGGAGAGTATGCCCATGAGCCAGAAAAGAACATTTAAATATTTCAAACTAACCGTCATAAGGAATGAAGATGAGAAGAGGTTAAAGTGCCCTTGACATTCATGACGTGCCTCTAAAAGACCTAGTTTTTTTTATATTTATGAAGTTTACTACAGAAAGAGGGCTAATCTGAGACAGATCTCTTCTGTCCATAGACAGTCAGGTCCATAAATAGTTCAACCATCTACCACAGCATATTGGAGTTGACATTAAATAATAAATATCAGATCAAAGTGGAGACTTCAGCTTTACTGCCTGAAGTGAGGAACCCACAGACTTGACTTTACCCGACCCTAGGTGTCTCCCCCCTGGTGATGCTCTGCCAAGCCCACAGAGCAGCTGTTTTCAATTCTAGCCTTTTCTCAGGACGGGATGGTTGGATGTATGGTTGGTTAGCGCTTTACATTGCTCATCTGCAATATGAAGTGCCATACAATTCGTTTTGAAGTGTTTAGCTGAGTTTGAGCACATCAGACACTCCAGTATTCCTCCTACTGCTTATGTCACTAGTCAATTAATAGACGTGAACTGGTTCCACTGGCATTCCTATGCCAAAACACTACCTCCACCATGCTTGATAGATGAAGTGATATGCTATAGATAGGTAAACAGCTCTTTCCCTTCTCCATACATTCTTATCTTGTAATAAACCTTATTTACTGTGGTGAAGTCTTCTCTTGGTTGTAGACTTAGACACAGATAAACCTACCTCCTAGAGGTGTTCTTGATCTGGCCAACTGTTGTGAAGGGGGGACAGAATTCTTCTGTCATCCTGCACAGTTCAGTGGACTTCCAGGCCTTTTAGTGTTCCTGAGCTCACCAGTGTTGTCTTTCTTTTTAAGTATGTTTCAAATATTTAATTTGGCTACATCTAATGTTTGTGCTGTCTCTCTGATGGGTTTGTTTTGATTTTGATTTATGGTGGCCTAATAATGACTTTCTTCACTGGTAGTGACAGCTTTTTGGACTTTACATTGAGAGGTAATAGCATCATATCCCAAATGCAAATGCTGCACTTGAAATCAAGGTAAACAGTTTATCTGCTAATTTCTAAGTGAAATATTGAATAATTTTATCTACTTATTTGTATAGAAAATAATGAGAAACACACACTTGGCCAAGAGCTGAGCAACTAACTGTCCATTTCCTTCTGAGCCCTTAAAAATGGGGAGCTACGCATAAAGGTGGCCCCTGCACCGTTCACACAATTCGGATGTAAAACCTCAAATTAAAACTGAAAGTCAGCACTTTGGGCTCATTTTCATTATTCAACCTCCAACATGGTATGAACCTTTATGGGCAAGCATGAGTCAAGGCTCCACTACTTTGCCAAAACATGCATCAGGAAATTTAACAATGTTCCTCAACGAGCGATTGCAAGGATTTTAGGTATTTCACCCTCTATGGTGCATAATATCATCAGAAGGTTCAGACAATATGGAGAAATATCTGTGCATAAAAGGCAAGGTCAAAATCCACAACTGAATGCCTGAGACCTTTGACCCCTCAGACAGCACTGCATTTAAAACTGGTATGCTCCTGTGGTGGATTTCACTGCATGGGCTGACGAATACTTTGACAAGCCCTTGTCAATAAATACGGTTCATCACTGCGTCCACAAATGCAAGTTAAGGCTGTACTATGCATAGCGGAAGCCATATATAAACAGTGTCTAAAAACGCTGCCAACTTTTCTGGGCTCACGTTCATTTGAAATGGATTGATGCACAGTGTATTGTGGACTGACTTCTCCAGATCAAAGAAGAAAAGGACCATCCAGACCAGCATAACTGCCAGTGTCTGTCATAGTATTTACACATCTGTTAAAGTATCATTCATGCTAAAACATATGTACACATTTTGTAGCAATATATGCTGTCTTCTAGCCGCCTTCTTTTTCAGGGCATTTATGCTTATTACAACATGACAACATCATGCAACATTCTGTGTTACATCAGCATGACTGGAACTGAAGTTTGTATTTCTGGGAAAAATATTTTATTGGTGTAGATATAGTCACATTACATGGAGGTCTTTAAATTTTAATTTTTTTCCCACATATTATTTACAAAAATGATTATTTACAGACCTAGGTTTTAGGCAACCAGTTGATCTAAGGCATTGCTTGGAAGCGGCATGTTTTGGCACCTTTGATTTTAAGAGTGTACGAGAGGTGAATCCCCATCTCAACTTGGAGTTCAGCTCAGTCTCCAAATGTCACCAGACGTTAAGGAGAAGGCCCTGACTGTTGAAGAGCCCCAGGTGAAAGCACACATAAGAAAACGACTAGATGACAGTTTTGTGACTACACCCTGTGTAAGGAATGAAGGAAAGCCACGGGCACGTGACCTTTAATAACAATGAGAACATGTGCAATAAGCTTGACAGGTGAGGACGGCCAGCTCTATCATTATGACAACATTATTCACTAACAAAGCTGACATCAGCAGCAGTGATGTGTTTGATTGTAATACTCTGAGACAGACAATGTCACAAATACTATCAGCTCTCTGCGATAGGCTGCCTTCTGCCTTGGAGGATGAGGCATGGTAGATTAAAAGCTCTTAAACTGTAACTTAATTGCAACTTAAACTGCAGGTTTACTGTTCACTCATAATAAAGCTTGTTATTCAAAATCTACTATGAACTATTCAGTAATCATGCACTAATTGTGAGAGCTTGTGAGTGATGTTTTTAGAGTTTAATAAGTTAAATCATAGATTTCATCTCAATACATTTCCCCAGATCTGCAGCAATAAACCACAAGCATGCAAAGTGGGACAGTTTGAATGTCCTTGACTCAAAAAACAGCTTGGGGTCTTTTCATGACCAAAAATACACTTACTGTGCTTATTCACTTTGACAAATCCAGACATATCCAAAGTGTCAATCCTTTGTCCTGTAGCAGACTGTCTAACACGTTCGCTGTGAAAAGAGCAAAAGAAAAATAAAATTGACAGCTTAAACAGTTCACCGCTGTCCATTCTTTCGGGTGACTTTGAGAGCCGAAAAAAAGCTTAATAAAAAGAACAACAATGTTGTAGGCATGGAATATTGTATAGGGGCAAGAAGTGGCCTGGGGCAGCGATCAGATTACTCTCGCAGACATTTTTTGTGGCACTCAGGACAGCTGGCATCAACAGTAACCCTCTCTTACTGTCTGTCTATCTCTAGTTTCTAATAAAATATCAAACCCCAGTTGCTGTCTAAGGAGAATGCTTTTCCACACAGGAGTGTGCATAGAGCATCTTGCAAAGCCTGCAAAATAGTGATCATTTACAAGCATCAACATATAAAATTAGACCAGAATGTGTCTATTCACAACTTATTTACTATACAATTTATTTACTAACATGTGGACTAGAATATCATGGGTTTGTCAGACTATTTTTAAAGCAAGGCCCTAGATGAACCTTAGCATGGCCACAAGCACCATACAACTCATGTAATCTTAAAGGTCCAGTATCTTACACTTTTCAGGCAACTGTTCATGTGTTGCTAAGCCTTTGCTATGGTATCCCAGGTGGTTGCTAAGGTGTTGCTTGGCCATTGCTATGTTTTCCCAGGTAGGTGTTGTCAAATCAATGCTATAGTATCGTGGGTGCTAATGTTTCTATGTATGTGTGCTCAGTGTGCAAAATGCCCCCTGGTATTCACTCTCTTGCCATAGCTGCACTGATTGGTTTAACAACTTATCTGAAAATGCTATTTTCTAGTTTATTAATACGCTCTTCCACAGATTCATTGAGATCTTACACATCCCCTCTTGTGTCTTCAGTTTGAGAAATGAGTAATAACTCTTTGTACCAGTCTCTTAGGAAAATGGGCAAGTTTTCAGATTTACAAATACTGCAGCATATTGTAAAGGTTTTTTCAGAGGTATCGTCAGCATACATAATAGGGCTGCATCTCCAGTTAATTAAAAAAATAGAAGCGTGATTGTGCGTGAAGCAGGCCAACTGTCACGCTTGGCTCCTCCCACTCCTCCATGTGCTCCTTTTGTGTTTACTTCCCAGTCCTGTCCATGTGCTTTTGTTTTGGTTTTCAGTCCTACCCTCTTGTTTCATGACTCTACTCCTGATTGTCTCCACCTGTGTTTCCACCTGTCCCTCGTTTACCCTCATGTATTTAAGCCCTGTGTTTGCCCTTTGTTTTCACTGGTCTTTGTTTGATATGTTTGATGTTAGATGTTCTGATTGTTTGTTGGTGCTGTTTGATTCAGTGTTTCTTTCATCATGTCTGAACCCCAATCTCTCTATGTTGGCGTTTATACCTGGACTGTCATGACCACGACCCTGGATTTGCCCGAAATAAATCTCCGCACATGCTCCCGCCTCCTCGCTCCTCGTTACACAAAACAATGGCTTTTCCCTGAATTTGTATCTGAGTATCTGTTTTTTTCTGCTCATGAACGGCATTACATTGTAATACGTGTAATTGTAATTTCAGGGACCCCCCAGAATTTTGATTTTTGAGACACTCAGGGACTCTAAGACTTTAATAACAAAGCCCTGGACTCCCCAGGACCCTCTGTATTTCACACGCTGTGTGCTAGTAAGTATGTGACTCTGCATGTAATTTCTATTAGGGTCAATGTGAAAGGGGTCCTCTGTTTATTTTGGCTGTTTAAAGAGTGATGTTTTATCTATTGTCAGTCGCTCCCAGCTCCCTGGTTATTTTCACTCTGCTTTCAAATTCGCTGTGATCAGGCCTCTGCTAAAGAAAAACAACTTGTATCCATATGTTCTCAGTCATTTTAAACCAATCAAATATTCCCTTTATAAGCTCTTTAGCAAATTATTTTGAAGCAGCTAAACCCCTACTTCAACAGTGATTTATTTAGTGAGACCACCTGAGTTCCTGTCGTTAAAGACATAAGACTCAGTCTGGATGACAAAAGGGTCCTGATTCTTTCTTTTAGATCTGAGTACAGCTTAACATATTAATAGCACATTAACTGATAGACTGCAAACGTGGATTGGTCTTTCTGGCTGTGCTATTAACTGGTTTAGATTTTATTGGTCAAACAGAAAGATATTTTGTGTCCCTCTGTAATTATTCAAACTTCTTGCCATGTTGGGTCCCATTTTATTCAATCTGTATATGCTACTGTCTGGATTCGTGATTAGAGAGCATGCGTTTCATTTTCATTGCTAGGCAGAAACAGTTTCATATTTCAGTTTCTTTTGATGACACAGGCCCCTCGGACAGATTAGTTAAATGCATTGACGTATGAATATTTGGATGTCTCACATCAAACAGAGAAGAAACCGACTGGCTCTATGTTCCAGCAAGGTTTCGTGGCTCTAGCTTGAAAACTGCGACTTCTGACCAGCAATGTTTTTGTACTATATCAATGTTTTATTTTTCCAAAAAAGTGAGGAAAATTACATTTTTATGCAATATGGGCCCTTTAACAACTTTAAACCACAGGCTTACATACTAATGTTTATTACTCACCAACTACAGAGACTTCAATGGAAACTAGGTGAGTTATTCTTAGGTTACAGAAGTGTGTAATAAAACTTTGACCCGCTGACAGGCCCTGGCTGTTTAAGGGGTTAAACATTCATTTTGGCTCGTGTCGTATTACTTGGTTTCATTCTTGTAAAAAAGACGGTCTTACAATGAGATCTGATTGATATTATTGTATATATTCTGTTATAAAACACTGTTCAAAGCTTGACAGACTGCCTATTTTCCTGTGTAACAAGTATTGTTTTCCTGTCATTGAAATGACACTGTGAGGACCACTCATTTAAATACAATGAATAAGAGAGCGCCATCTGAAAATAAATATTAAAAATGTGTGAAGGGATGCAGAGACACAACAGGAAGCATGAATATTAATGTGCCCACTGGCAGCCCTCCACTGTTTTGGAGATTTATATTGTTTGTTTCTGTGAAGAATTTCCAAAAAATGTGTAGCTTTCATAATTACTTACAGTCCTCAGACTATAATCTCTGATCTGGCACTTCTGTCCTACACACTGCTGTATGTGAAGTCATGTTAAACCTCACTATGTTCAGTGAGCTACATCTCCTAAAACTGATGCCACAGATGGACGTCACCATTTTCTGATTTACTGTTAATTTATTATTCATGACTGTCCTGTGAAATCTCGCGCCTGCTGAAAATACTGCTCACATATTCAAAAACAATGAGATCAATGATGCATTTATGACTTGGTGACCTCCATTATGTCACACTACCGAGTTGCACCTGCCTTCTTTTGACACAGACTCAGGCATGACACCCTTGAACTATACAATCATTAAACATTATTATTGTTACTGTCAATTGTTTTGTTTCGAGAATGGACCAACAGAAATGGTGCTAAATTACTTTTGTAACATCAACGTACACTGAAGAACATTTGCTCCTATGTCACTGTTTTCTAAGATACAGGGTTTATTTACATCAGTGACAAAGTCGCAGATTCCGTGTTATTTCTTTAGCATGTCCTTCTGAAGCAAGAGATCAAACTGGAAGCAATAATCCAAGAACCAATGACAACTCTGTTCCAGCATCTACAAATCTATGAAACATTTTATTCTAAAAGTTAGAAATGTATTCATATTTTGTTCTAAAAGTTATCTTTTATTCTAAAGGTTTCTTTTAGAACTTTTCCTCTATGAATCTATGAAAATTGTGCTCTAGAATTCAGGAATCTAGGAACTATTTCCACACAAATGTTCTAGGATCCACATTTTTGTTCTAGGATCAACAAATCTAGTAAAATTTTATTTTGCACAAAATGTCCAAAGCTAGGAAAGGTTTGCTCTGGAAATGACAAATCTACAATAAATGGCTGTGGAGTTTTTTAATCTATGAAATTGTATTTAAAAATATGTAAATCTCTAAAACATTTAATAAGGAATTTGCAAATGTATGAAAAGTTGGCTCTGTAAATAACACATCAACACTGTTAGAAATAAAGATACATGTTTTGGTCATCAAAGTACAAACAACGCTAAATATACCATTACAGGTACAACAATGGTCCAATTTTATAGCCTACATAAGTTTTCCAGGTGAAAATGTAGTTTGGTCTAGAATCTATGAAAATGTTGCTAAAGGATTTACAGATCTTTGAAGCTTTGCTTTAGAAATGATAAATGTATGAAACTTTTGGCCCCGTTTTTGCCATGCAATTCAGCCTCCTCCTGTGCTGTTACATCGTCATCATTTTCAGCTGTTGCTTGTTGACAGTGCTGTCCATCACGTATCACCACGAGTCATGAGGCCAGTCACGTTGATCACATAACTGCAATACAAAGTATTTCCCATAGACACTCCAGATG
This sequence comes from Pygocentrus nattereri, assembly GCF_015220715.1. Lineage (NCBI taxonomy): Eukaryota > Metazoa > Chordata > Actinopteri > Characiformes > Serrasalmidae > Pygocentrus > Pygocentrus nattereri. The sequence continues at coordinate 26,567,845 of NC_051226.1, read as the reverse complement.
CTGAGGAAAAGGCAAGCTTGACACATGGTTAAAGCTCACTCTGCTCTAAAATGTCAAAAGCTATGGAACGTTTGCTCTAGAATCTACAAAGTTAAAAAGAAATTTGCTTTAGAAATTATAATGCTATTAAAAATTGTGTGTCAATTTATGACGATTCACTTTAGAATCTACAGATTTTAGAGAGAATTTTGCTCAGGAATGAACAAATCTTTAACAATTTGCCCTCAAATCTTTGAATATGGACATTTTACAACAGAATCTTTGAAAGTGTTGCTAAGGAATTCACAAATGTTGTAAAAATGTTGCTCTGGAAATGACAAATTGTGAACATTTGCTCTAGAAACTACACTTACGCCCCAGATTCTATGAATCTATGAAACTTTTGGCCCAACCTTTGTTTTGCATTTCAGTCTCCTGCTGTACTGAAACATCATTTTTAGCTGTAGTTTGTTGACAGTGGTGTCAGTCATGTTTCACTGCAGGTCATGCGCCTAGACACGTAGATCACATAACTGAAATATAAAGTGGGTTTCGTAATTCTCTGGTTGCTGAGGAAAAGAAAATACCAGCATTCTCAAGGAAGTGTTCCAGTTAGTGGAACCTATGGACTTGATTGCACAGATTACTGATGCATGTCCTTTCCAAAGAAACATACTTAGCTTATCAAACACTGAAAAATATCCACCACTGAGTGAACCTACAGTGTGGAAAGAAGCCTGCAGGCATAATCTCCTGTGACACTGTGTCTACAGAAAATGCAAGGCAACGGTAGGACTGGTGTCCTTGTAAGAACTGTGTGCCAGGTGTTTCCTCAGAATGATCCTTTTGTGAACAAGTATTTCAGCTTTCATAAGCCAAAGAGTTCAGGGGGGCATTCAATCAACAAGAGGTAAATCCACACGACCTGACGAGGTCGTGTTTTAGTGAAGTGCTGCTGGTGGCAGCGTGAATAGAGGTGCCGGTCTGATCCGAGGGTCGACTATCATTTGCAGGTGCAAACATAAATGCAGCAGCCGCACACACTCTCACTCACACACACCTGCCTTTCTTTACTGTGCCTTGACAAACATAGAGATGAATAAATGCACAGTAATGGATATCGTCTGACGCTTAATTCCTTTGAATTTATAACTTCAGTGGCCCGTAATGTGAAGTTATGTTTTTTCTGACATTTCTGAATAAAGTTTGATATAAAATATATGTAAATAATACATAAGACAAATGCATGTATTATGTATGTAAATCAGCTTTGTCCAGATTGGCTGCCCTATTTTATATCATAATGCAAATCCACCCTGAAACACTCCTTATAACGTCAGTGTGAATGGGCGGGGCTAAGATGCTGCAGGCTAAATAGGTGTATATGCCTAAATGTGTTGGGTTTCATGCCTTCACAGCAATATAGAGTTAATAACAGCTTAGTTTCCACTTACTGTACGTCCATGAAGTCTGTAAGTTATAAATGAATGAAACTTCATCGATGCTTGCATCCTTCATCAGTCTTTTATTCCAAACAACTGAAGAAAATATTTTTAATAGGCTCTTTAAGGAGTGTTTCAGCCTGGACTGCTTTTTGTAGCTGGAAAATAGTAAACTGCCTGTCAGGCAATGAATCCCGCCGACCTCTCAACGTGTCTGAGTAACTCATGAGTCTTTCAGAGCGCTTTGGTGTGAAACGGACCACCGGAAACTGTGCTCAGGTGTGCTGAGACGTCTTTGCGAACAGAACATGTAAACTGTTAATGTAACTTGAACTCACAGGCAAAAACCAGTTAACCAAACGGTTCTTCTCTATTTAAACTGAAACATTAGCACCTACCCG